>NC_090953.1:10790000-11090000 GCF_040807025.1 Struthio camelus
TAGGGTCAGAGACTCCCTGCAGTGAGCCTATGAAACCATCTATTAAAATTCTCTCATGATATGTAGTAAAACAGAAAAGGGGAAAAAAAAAAACTTTTTGTAGAGTATTTCAGCTGAAGGACAGAATGAGCAATTCAGGAAGGGTGGGCCCTTGCACATTTTGTTCAAAATACTGTGTTCTCCTTTGATCTCAGCAAAAGCAGACCTAAGAGCCTGAAGGGAGGGTCTAGGATTCCTGTTTATGATGGATCACTCTCATGAATAGCATTTACAACTCTTCCATTAAGCGCTTCTGAATTTCAAGCCAACCAACCTACAAAACTGTATGTGGCCCTTCTTGCCAGCTTCAGGGAGGGGCAGTGGACACAAGTAACTCTGTTGCATCTCCCCTCCTGGGTGCTTGCCTCATAAAACACTAGGGGTAGGGTGGATATCCATATGTGCAGGTGGTGGACAAGAACTGAAGCAGAAAGCCATTACTGATTGGGTCAGCATAAAAATGGCGCAGCCTTCCACTCAGTGGAAGAGGAGTTTTGAGCTGCATTTTCCTGTTCCTAAAAACTGTTTCTCTTTTCCATGTCAATGTATTAAATATCTGTACTAGCAGCAGGGGACAACCAATTGATTATATATAGTAAGTGGTGAAAACAACAGTGCAATAAGGGTGAATGCAAAAAGAACAAACTGCAATCTACTTTTCTGTAGTATCTTTCAGTTACAGCAACAGGAGCTAACTAGTATGTTAGACATGACTAAGATATTTACATTAACGGTATCGATATAATTTTTTCTTACCTCAAATATCGTTTTTTAACTATGCAATAAGAAGAAATACATCAAAATGCCAAGTTTAAGCCTGTTTCTGAAAGCCTAGCTATTATTATAAAGGCTTCTTATTTATAAAAAAAAAATCATTTTCAAAGAAGAAAAAAACCCCTTGTGACTATGTTCTCACAGTTAGTTGGTTAACCATTCTTCCAGCAATCCTTCCACTTTTTAAAAAGTGGAATCACACAACTTTGCTACACGCAGACCGGTTCTCAGGTTGCATCCCTAGTGTATCAATCATGATTACCTCTGCAGACCTGACACAAACCCAGACCCTGCAGTTTCAGTCTCTCATGAAGTAACAACAGTTAAGTACTGACCACAAAACACTTACTTAGCACCAAACTATTTAAGACAGAGTAGATCTTAAAAACAATAAACCAGTCAACACACTTGCCTCTCCTCTGGTGTGACTTACCATCCCATTGCTGTAGAAAAGAAGGCCCAGTTCCTTCCAGCCTCTTCTGCAAAGTCTTGCTCTGTGTTAAGTCATTCTGTGATTGCCTTTGTCAGTCTCCGCCAACTTTATTCTTCTCTGATTTCTCGTTCTCAGCCTGACAAAACAGTTACATCCTTTGGAACTGGAGCTATCGTCTTGTAATTACCACCTCATGGCTTTAGTCACATATAGCTGACCCAGGGGAACCACTGAATTGCCTTTTATTCCTTCATCAGCTAGCTCCCCATTAAGTTAGATCAATACATCCATACAGGAAAGTAATATAAACCATTGTATAGTAACTTCCTCTCACCAACCAGGCCACATACAGTGATCATAAAATTATTACAACTTGGTATTCTTTAGCTATTACTCAACAGTGGCTGCGCTGGCAAAAATCAATCTCTCCTTCACAAAAAAGATTTTACTAAGCAATGAAAGGGCCAAGGCCTGTCAGATGATTCCGGAACAAAGACTTCAGCCTCCAGTTTTTGTTGTACAAAGCACAATGCAAAATAAAGATCAATGTGACGAAAGAAGAGCTCACACAAGTAAGCCAATCTTCTGTACACTACTAAGCCACATTAAAAAGCCTTTTAATCCCTTGTGTGTGACAATGCCAGCAGTTTTCAGCGCAGAGAGTTATTTCATTCAGACTTTGTCAGTGAAATCTTTTTACAGTCAAGCATGGTCATCTGATTTTTCATGTCTCCTGAGCACAAGGAGTAGTACGTTATTTCACAGAGCTGCCAAAGTCCTGCAGATCACCTTTGGACTCAGCAGCTATGAAATGAAATGGGTATGCACACATCCTTCCTGAAAGAGATGTGCAAAGGACTTACTTACAAGAAGGAAAGACCCACCCCAAACATCACTGAGTAAAAGTTTCATCCTACACAATACAGGTACGTCTACTGGACCTTTATATTATGCAGCTATCTGAGCCTCAGTTCTATTCAAATTACTGGAGCCAAGACAATCAGTGTTCAAGGCCCCCTTTTATAGTAAGACTATGTGTTTATGGTCAAATAATGGCCTTAAAAACTGTTAAGAATTAATGGAAATAAATAAACTTCGACCTGATTGTAGCTAATGGGGAGGTGGGGGAGAAACTATTAGTTTATGGATGCAACTTAAAACATAGGCTGTGCTTCCTCATCCCTCTTTTCCCCCCTCCCTTAGCCTATACACCAACAGCTTTTTTTCCCCCTTAAATTGTATGCATCCTTTTCACATAACTCCTTTCAGAGCTGCGTTCGTCCTGCGGTACATTGTTCTGCGAGTGAAAAATGGTCAGATGCACCAAAAATAGCCAAGGGCTTATTCAATCAAATAATGACAACCTTAACAGCAAATGCGGTTACATGCAAGCATGGTAAATCCAGGCTCTGCGTGGTCTTCAGTCTAGCTGGGCCGAGAGTACCTAATGAAGCAACAGTGGTGGGTAGGAAGGATTCAACAGGCAGCTGCTCCAACAGCACGCCTCCTCCACAGTGAAAATGACAAGTATAAGTGATATTTTACACAGTTTTTTCCAAAAAAGCAAACGCAAAGGCACAGTCAGGTTACTCTTCATCATGCATTTCATATGCAAAGCAGCAGAACATCCTGGGCTACTACTGGAGGAAAATGACACTTAGCAAGACTGACTTGGAGACACACTGCTCACAAGCAACCTACTAAATTACAAAAACTGCTGGTTTTGCCTCTTGCTAATACTGAGGCCAATAAGCAGTGGGCTCAGTCTCGTGGGTAGATTAAAGGAGCGCAAAGAATATTTGCTTTATATTATATCAGTTACAAAGAGCTCTGGTGGCCCTTTCAACTGGTAGGAACTGCCATGGTGTAAGGCCTGGCTGTGTAAGGCCTTCTGATGTGGGCAGCTGGCAGGAAGGGTGGTGGAGGAGCCACAAGACACTCCAGATCAAGGGTCTCTCCGCTTTGCTCTAGGGGAATGGCACAAACCAGGCGGAGAATCATGGCAGCACTATCTAAAGATGGAAAAGATAATTACGTCATTTACCACCTCTTCTAGCCGGGGTGAGACCTAAAGCTTTCTAAAATTAAATCTTTCACACCCTCATTAAACATAGCCAATCCTCATTTAAAAAAATCTAGGTTAATATTTATATGACAGGCATTCCTCTTGCTACATAACATCTCACTGCCTCTCTTAAGGACATATCTGGAAATATTTTGAAATACAAAGTCAGCTGAGTTCTGCTGGCCATTGATTCTTATTTTTCGGAGTATTCTGAAATCATTCCTATTTATAGCTTTTTTTGAAAACCAGTTGTTGGCAGTAGGCCCAAATTGTTTAGGCCCAAATCATGACCTTCCTTAAAACTGCTATAATCTGACTTAAACAAACAGAACTTTCCTCACAGTTAGTGAGGAGGAATGGGTGGAGAACTGCCATAGTTTTGACACACCCAGAAGAGAGTATCTGCCCCTTTCCTCAGGCCTAGCTCTACAGAGGGGACTTTTTTCCCCCCAATAGTGTGCATCCTGTCCACCCAGCCACTTTCAGAAGTGTATTCATCCCGTTCACGTCCCTCTCTACAAGTGAGTAGAGAAGACCACAGGTGCCTTTAGGTGACGACTGAGAATACGTACAAATAAACTTACCCAAAGAGCTGTAAAAGTATGCAGTGCATTTGATGGGCTCTATTTGTGCCAGGACATCACTGGACCTGGCATGCAAGCGACATTCTGGGTCTGATTTTCATTTACATTCAGGTCACTTATGCCACTGCAATAGTATGTACATAGCAGGACTTCAATGTAAATGTGCATTGGGCCCAATATACAATTTTAGATTTTTGTAGCCTGCTAAGTGCATTGTAAGACCCTAGAATTAAGAGTCTAACATTAAAGTCAAGTCTGATTGAAAGGGGCAAAAGAATATTATTACTTAAAATAATATAACCCATGTAAAATATTGTTTCAAAATGAAACCCGATTCTTTGGTACTATACTGTTGCATAACAGCGGAGAAGCTGATGTGTGGGACATTAGCGTTTCTTATCACCAGCGTTTACCAAACTATACATCCCCTTTGGAAGCATCCCGGGGAGCATTAAGCCCATCTTCTTATAACTTGTTCCAGCACAATTAGTAATTTTCACTGCATTATTATTTAGTGGCATTAGCTTGCTTGCCTCAAATTCACTTAGCATAACATCTTGCTTACGGCAGGAATCGCCTTACAGAGTCCTTGGTGTGCTCCAGAAGGGAAGTAAGCCAGAGGAGAAAGTCTTATTTTTCAGACACTTTCCATACGCCAGCAAGATTATATCTTCCCCACTAAATTCTAACAAATGGCAACAAATCTTTAAAAACAAGACAGAAACACGAGAGGAACATTCCAAATTCATTTTCACTGGATTAAGAAATGGGATTCCACCTTACCCCAAGACCAGCGGATACGGTGGAGGGCGGCAATATTTTTATGTTAAAAAAAAAAAAAGAGGTAATAATGCCCTATACCGTGTTTATAGTACCGGTTATATCCAACAAAGTGTTGGGCTTGTTAAACTAAATTAAAGCAAAGAAAGCTTGAGCCCTCCGCTGGTGTAACAGCGGCTCCCTCTTCGTGAAACCTGTTCAATCTATTACCCCATTAACTGAAACAGGAAACAGACCCCCCTATCTGAAGCCTAACAAATGCGTGAATTACGTCCCATGCCGCAGCTCTGCTGCGCTGCGAGCCGCGGCCGCGCTTGCAGCCCGCGCCCGCCTTCGTTATGTAACGCGCCGCGCCGTGACAACGCCGGGAGTTTCCCTGCAACATCAAACTTACCTTAAAAGCCCTGCTGGCAGCGGCAGGCCGGGCAGCCGGCCCGGGGGCGCCGCGGACCCCGCCGCCGCCTGCGGGCGGAGGGCGCCTTGGCCCCCCCGGCCGCCCGGCGCGTCCCCAGCCAGCGGGCGGCTGCGGCACCGGCGCCCTGCGCCGATCCTCTCGGGCTGATCTCATCCGGCAAAGCCCCTTTTCCTTCTGCGTTTCACCTTCCTCTCACCCGGCTGCCGCTCACCCCGACATGATTTTTATTTTATTTATTTATATTTATTCATTCAGCAGCTCTTTTTGATCCCTCGCCCCGGCCGCAGAACCTGCGGAAAAGCTTTCCCCCCCCCCTCCCCTCACCCCGCTTCGCCTCAGGCGGGGGGCGCGCGCGCGCGCGCCAGGCGGCTGCGGCGGCCGTTGGAGCCGTTGGCCGGTGCCTCGCGCGGGCCCGCGGCCGCCGGGCGGGCGGGCGGCGCCGGCCGCGGCACGGCGCTGCTGCCCCCTCTGCCTGGGAGGAGCGTGAGGCGGCAGGCGTGGAGCGGGGCGGCGGGGGGAGGGCAGGATTTAAACGAAGGGCGGTGACACCGCACAAAAGATTTCGATAGGCTTAAGTGAGGTTACAGCAAAGGCAACGGGGAGGGGGGAGCCTCCCTCAGAGCCATGCAGCGTCTGGCTGGCAGATCCGCAGCAGCCGCCTCTTCCCAATAGTTTGTCTGAAAGCCTGAGAAAGGGAATTTTAAAGAAGAAGATTTCCCCCCCTCCCCCCCCTTTTTTCCCCCCCCCTTCCCTTCCCTGGGAGTTGGCGACTCAGCCAGAAAACATGGCAGGAGGAGCGCAAGGCCGGGCGGGTTGCAGCATCCGCGGCTGTAGCCCCGAGCCACCACCCTTGTTTGCGGGAAGAGCCTAACTTGGTGCGGCGGCGGCCACAGCGGGAGCCGGGCGAGGAGGGGCCGGCGGCGCCGAGTCTGCGGGGCCCTGGGCGAAGGGGGCATGGACCGCGGCGGCGGGGAGCGAGCTCGCGGCGGCCGCGTGAATGACCGAGGCAGGAAGGAGTGAGGCAGCCGCAGAAGGAAGGGGAACGGATCCCTCCCTCCGTCCCCCAGCACCCGGATCCGGTGGCTCTTTTTTTTTTCCTTCCCCCTCCCTCTCTCTTTCTCCCTCCCTCTCGCTCTCTTTTTTTAATTTCCCCCCCCCCCCCACTCCCCGTCCCGGGTCCCGGCGCGGCGGCGGGGTGCGCTGCGCGGGGCTGTGGCGGCGCGGCGCGGCGCGGGGCGGCCACACCCTCCGCGGCGCTTCCTGCGAGCCGGCGGCGCGGGGCCGCGGCGGGCGCGCCGGGGGCGGCACATGGTGCGCGGCCGCCGCCCCTCCGGCCCTCGCGATCTGCGCCCGGCTTCTGCTCGCCGACCGGAGGAGCCGGGGCACGGCAGCAACTTCGAGGGCTGCGCCCCTGCGCGAACTCCGTGCAACTGCTCCGCGCCTCTGAGGTATTCCGCCTGGTGAAGGGAACTTTGCGCAGAATCCCGCTGCCGGGAAGCCGGAGGAAGGTGGTGGAGGGGAGGGAGGCCAACGTGCAACCTCCCCCCCTTCCCCCCCCCCCAAAACCCATAAAATATATATATTTACCTAAATGATGCCGGAACGGGGCCCGGGGTCTACTGGCGAGCACCGACCTGCTGCTGGAGCGTCGTAGGGGCGAAGGCGGCCGCCCGGCGAGTTTGCTCCCCGCAGCAGCGGCAGCCCCAGCGCCCAGAGCCTTTTCTTGACTCCCGGCGATTAATGGAATGATGTTGCGGAAAAGGCAGAGCGATCCTGCCGGGCTCAGTCAGGACTGCTCGGGCGGCGGTGGCAGAGGCGGTGGCAGTGGGGTCGCGAGCGGCATGCGAGTGCCCCCCCGGCGCTATGGCTAGTGGTGGCTCTGGCAAGTCCACCAGTGAGGTGTCTGGCAGCGGCATCCCCAGCAGCAGCTCCCTGCAGAGGAAGAAGCTCATCTCTATCTGCGACCACTGCAAAATCAAGATGCAACTGGTAGCTGATCTGCTTCTGCTGTCAAGCGAGACCAGGCCAGTGAACACTGAGAGCTTGTCTGTCTTCGGGGAGTCCTTCGAGAAGTGCAGGGACACGATCATTGCCAGGACCAAAGGACTCTCCATCTTGACCCATGATGTCCAGAGCCAGCTCAACATGGGGCGATTCGGAGAGGTGGGGGATAGCCTGATGGAGATGGGGGAGCTGGTGGTCTCCCTGACCGAATGCTCTGCTCACGCTGCCTACTTGGCTGCGGTGGAGACTCCGGGGGCCCAGCCTGCTTTGCCTGGCTTGGTGGATCGCTACAAGGTGACCCGGTGTAGGCATGAGGTGGAGCATGGCTGTGGGGTTTTGAAGACCACCCCTTTGGCAGATATGAGCCCACAGCTCCTGCTGGAGGTTTCCCAGAACATGTCCAAGAACTTGAAATTCCTTACAGACGCCTGTGTGCTGGCCAGTGAGAAATCCAAGGATAAATTTGCCAAGGAGCAGTTCAAACTCAGTGTCAAATGTATGAGCACCAGCGCCTCTGCCCTCTTGGCGTGTGTCAAGGAGGTCAAGACTTCACCCAGCGAGCTGACCAGGAACCGGTGCGTCTTGTTCAGTGGACCTTTGGTGCAGTCTGTCTATGCCCTGGTGGGCTTTGCCACTGAGCCCCAGTTTTTGGGTAAAGCTGCCACCATTAATCCAGAGGGCAAAGCTGTGCAAACTGCCATCCTAGGAGGAGCCATGAGTGTGGTATCTGCTTGTGTGCTCCTGACCCAATGCCTCAGGGATATAGCCCAACACCCCGAAAGTAGCACCAAAATGAGCGATTACAGGGAAAGGTTGAGGAACTCAGCTTGCGCCGTCTCGGATGGTTGCAACCTGCTATCTCAGGCACTAAGAGAAAGATCTTCACCCAGGACTTTACCGCCAGTGAACTCCAATTCTGTGAATTAACCCCCACACCCTCTGTTTAGATCCCAGTCACTGCTAAAGGAAAATAATATCCCACCTCCTTACCCCTTTTTGTATACCAAAGAATTTGCTTGGATGAGCCCAATCCTTTGATTTCATGTGGTGAAGAAGCAGAGCAGCGTATTCAAACTATACATACCAATAAAGGTAGCCAGTTTTGGCTTCATTTTATTTTATTTTAAAGTCAAGCAAGTATCCGCAGATACATTTTCCTTTAGTCAACAAATCTGCACACAAACAAATGGTAATAGCAACTGTTGAAAAGTTTTATATTTGGGGAGGTGGGGGTATCTTAAAAAGAAAAAAAAAAAAAGAAGCTTTAATCGCGCTGGGTGCGGTTTTTAAAGTATGTCTTGTCTTGTCTTCCGAAATTTACCTTCTAAATTTTACTGTTCAGTTGTGCAGGAAAAAGGTTACCTCAGTTCTCACTCATTTAAAAAATGAAAAAACCCAACAACACATAGATGATGGATGTAGCTACTATTTTGTTTGTTTTTGTTTTGTATGATTTTTTTTTTCCTTTTGCATCAAGTGTTAGGTTAGAAGTGCATTTGGTGTGTAGGAGTGGAAGGACTGGAGGTTGTGATTACGTTTTCCATGTGTTGATTTCCAAACTGGGGGAAAAGCTACTGTGAGTGTTTAAACAAACAAACAAAAATTACACTATAACAAAAGTGATTTTTAATTTTTTTTTCCAATGTCAGTTTTTATCTTGCATGTACTGGAGTATTTATTTCATCTATTAAAATGTTATGTTTCTCAGATGTCTTTCTGTGAATCTCTTAATACTTGAATAATTGAACAACTAGGCCTGTTTGCATTGTATGTCATTTTCCCCAGGGAATGGGTGGTACAAATGTAACTGTAGTGCTAGACAGCAGCATACAGACTTGAATTCAGTTCTTTTATTTTCATAAATGCTGTCCCTCCCCCCCCCCCACTACCACCCCTCCCCTTTCAGACTTCTCTGACAGAGATACTCTTTTTAATTGCATTTATGGAAAGCTGGACAGTGCTGTACGCATTGGGATTATTCCATCTGCAGAGTGCTGGCAGTTGCTGCAGAGGGGCATTGGCTGGCTTTGTTCGTCTTTATCAGCATTCTGGTAATCTTTGAGAAGTTTGTATATTTTCACTCTTACAGATGTTGTGGGCCATCTGTGTTAAACTTGTGAGTTTTCATGTTAATTTATTAAGGGCCTCTTGAAAAGGTTTACCCTGCTAAATGGTCCTGCTTGTTCTGTGTGTCTGCTTAGGAGCGTGAAGGTTTGGTGGACTGGGCCCTTTGATTCTTCTGAGGCTTGTGCTGGAGTTCCTCAGTACAGATTTCTGTCAAAGTATAGCAAGTCTGACGTTGCGGATACCATGAAAAGTTAGTTAACTTTGAGGCCCAGTCCAGCTCCAGTTGAATTCCTTGGGAGTTGTGAATGGGCCTTAGGGTATACTGCAGTATTTATCATGATTTCAGTGGTTTTCAGCCTATGCTTTGTGGACCTGTGAGGGTCTGTGGGCTTCTAAATGTTCCATGAAAGGAAAGCAAGTCTTCCAGCAAGGAGGCTTTGTCTGTACGCAGAGGTCTGTTCCGTAACTGAATTTTTTAATGGGTCTGCAAACCAAACAATGTTGAAAGCTACTGGAAACTATACCTGAAAAATGATGTTATCATGGTTTAAACCTTTACTGTACAAATGCTGTGTTCTTTATTTCTTTGAAGAAGTAAACCTTTTGCGTATTTAGGATGTAGAACAGACCTAGAATAGCGAGAGGTCCTTCTTTTATAGCGTTACTGTTTCTCTTACCTATGATGCTTTTACTTGGTTTCAAACACCAGTAAAACATTACTGTGTAGTGGACAAATACAGCCTGTCAAAGGAGATACAAGCTAAGCTTATATCTGTATCTTTGGGGTTAGAACTTTTTTTTTTTCCCTGGATGTAAATACAGTGAATATTAGGATTTGTTTATTTTTAAATGAAACTTTTCTGACTTCAGTGAATTGTATGCTTAGGACTTTTTCTTTATGAAAAATCAGCCCAAGCTAGACTCCTTTGGGCGTATTTTTCCCACTACCTTATCTCTGATGCAATATAACCCTATCATGTATGCTACGGAAGCATGGATGTCTGCAGCTATGCAGCTATAATACAAAAGCGTTCTCAACTCTTTTTTTTTTGTGTATTTTTTTTTTTTATATACTGTTCTAACTTTGACTTAGATAATCCTATTTGCTGGAATATCCAGTGGAGGAAATCTCCACAGGTATCTCCTCAGAGACTGTCTCGCATGCGCATGCACACACACTTTCCCATCTGGATGGCAGGAACAGCTGTAGGGCTCCGGAGGGATTCGTAGGAGATCAAGGCCATCTCCAGGGAGGTCCCGTGCCTCTGTAGTGTTGGCAGTTGTCTGCTCAGCTCTCCTTTGTATCTCCCTCCCTTGTAGCCTGTCTCTGTGGAAGCCAAGATATCATCCCAGTCTACCCTTCCTTCTTTTCCACAGTTGCGCTGAAGGGAAGGAGGGAAAAGAGGGACGGTAGCAAACATAATGCTTGCAGGCTGTACTATCTTCTGCGGCTACAGACAGGAGATGAGGAACTGGCTCTATCCTTCCTTTGCACAGATCCTAGCTGGAGAGCAAAACTTTGCATGGGATATGTGGAGATGGTGCTGGGAACACTGCAGGGCAGTGCTGCTCAGAGAGGGTCTGTTCAGGGCAGGTACTGGGATGGCACCATTTAGATCCAGTTATTTTCATTTATGGTGACCTACATTTGTGAGGCCTACTTCCAGATATAAACCAGAGGCTTCTGAAGGGCAGTTCTGTAGCGCATCTGACAAAAAGGTAACATCCCACTGGCTCTTTTGATGTTTCTATTTAATAATTTTTGGCACTGCTGAACTAATTAGATTCTTTTTGATGCATTTATACATTATTAATGAGGCTATATAGATCACAGCGTAGCCTTCTTATTACCTCTGCATATGAAAGGCAATATATTATTAATGATGATAGCACCAGTTTTTGTTGTGGTACGATTTTGTTTTAAGTGGTTTCGTACAATTTTTGTTTTAACAAGAATACTGCAGATTCCTCCCTCCACTTCTGATTATATTTTGAATTGAAGTGCATACATGTATAAATAAATATATATCTTCTTTTTTAACGCAGAAGCAAAACAAACTGCTCTAGATCACCTTTTCCTCTTCGGATTTGTATTTGGGGGGGGGGGAGGGGAATTCAGTGTTATAAAATAAAGCATGTGAAATTTAGCAAGGTCCTCATTTTAGTTAACAGGATGATAAAGCATATATACCTTTAGTAAATTTACCAAAATAACTTACTGTAACATTTTAAAATAACAATAATTTTAACACTTCAAAGTATTCAATCATTTCTTTCCAGAGTAGAACTCCCACTGGTGACAAAGGAAACCATGCATGCCTCTGGACTCAGCTCAGAGAGTATCTGTCAAAAATCTGTCATATTCATATAATTAACATAGCAAAGTTCAAAGAAAGACTTTTCATACAAACTAATACAAACAACTGTTTTTATGTACTGTGAATAAATGTTTAACAGGAAAAAAGTCTATATGTACACATACTTTGTGGCATCTACCCAGCTGAAAGTGTGTGGTTCCACTACAAAGCATGAACACGCATATATTTTAAATGCTGTAGTCTCACATTTAGCATTAATGTATATTGTGATAATTGCTTTGGAATGTATTTCTATAGAATACTAGTGCTTATGTAAGAGATTATTTCAGTAAGTATATTCATATTGTGTGTGTACTTTGTGCTTTCTGGAACAGAAAAAATAAATAATGGACTTGTTCTCAGGGTGCAATTTCAGGCCACATAGAGGCCACCAATTCACTGGGCTTCATACCTGGTTGCCCAAATGCTTGCACCATTTATGTAAACAGGTAGCGTCACTATTTCAACATAGTATTAGACAGGCATTAGACACGTTTCTGAACTGGAGCCTTGGTGATTTTTGACAAAATCAAACAATATTTCAGGTCGTTTATATCGCATATGTAGTAGATCTCCTCTAATAGTGTATTTAATAAAAGGGTTAACTCATTTCTAAACATATTATGCAATGCACACTTGTAGCCAAAAATAACACTATCCCCACCAAAAGAAAATTAAGCTTATTTTTTAAATGTAAGAATTTTTAAACAGGGAAGAAGTTCTCACTTTTGCATTGTCTGTGGATTTGATGCTACCTTCTGGTTGTTTCTCCATTGTAACAAAGTTCATTCTTGAGTTAATACAGCAGCTGAATTTCTGAATTTGAGATCGGAGCAATGTGTTTTCTGGTTCTAAAAAATAAATAAGTTAAAAGCTTTGTAAGAGAACCGGTAAACTAGCGGCAAAATGCTATTGAAAAGCAAGTTATTTAAGGCAACTCGCAAATGTAAATCCTTGTTATTTTTCAAAACTAAGAAAAAAAGACTATGGGTCAGATAATTCCCTTCACTTTTTACCACAGGAAATGATCAAAGTAGCAGAAAATCTGCTCTTTTTGGCCAAACTTCTGTCAGAGGCAGAAGGGGTCGAGCCAACACATGGTGTATGCAGCCTTGCAGCAAGAGGGGATGTGGCTGATGGGAAAGGAGGTGGAACCAGAGCAAATCTGTAGGGTAATACATCCTATTAAACCCACAGGAATTTTCCTATTCTAGATAATACAGAAACTGATCCAATAAAGCAAATCTTAAACAACGCAACCTTTCTTTCTGAGCAGTCAGACACTTGTGAACGAAGATGTCGAGCTAGGTGCGTTTGGGATGCTCTGCAGTGAGCGGCTGTATTGTCACGGGGAACCAAGGGCCTCTAAGTAGTACAGAGAAGATCTCAGAGAAGTACAGGCAAAAATGTATGCCTGCCAGAACAATTTGATGGGAAAGGAAGCTTTTTCTATCAAGCACTTTCTAGATTTTACAAGCAGAAGCAGATGGTAGGGACCGGTACATTTTACTCTAATTCTTTGTTCTTGCTGCCTGCGAAAGGCACCAGATGGGCAATGATAAAGATAGCAGTTCTCTTCCTGTAGCCCAAGACAGCAAAAGGGCAGAGTTTCAAGGCTGCTCTATCCTCACAGGACCACTGCAGCATGGTGTTTGGGCCCACTGGTTTCACTCTTGTTGTTCTTTGCCAAGAAACTGATACAAAATCTCCATGGCAACTTGCATTTTTCTCCACTGAAAGTGGTATCAAGACCATTAAAATATGTCATGTAGGACACCAAAACACCACCAGACTTGGGTCATTCACAAACTGAGCAAAAAAGTATACTGTCTAGGTATGAAGTGGAAGGCCAGTTCCTTCGTATCAGAATAACCCAGCACACTGACTACTCTGAGAGGTGCTTGTTTATTTGGAAACTGTGGATTATCAAAATTTCTTATGAAGAGTCATTCAAAAGTATTAACATAAAATTAGCACTGGCATTATGAACCATTTCCATAACGAATATGGACTTCTATGGACATGACTTATCCATGACTCAGTGAAGTCCAATTAAATGTTCATAATAAATATTGCCACAAACTATGATAAAATGCCAAGGCTCTTTTTGTATTGTAAAGTGAGGAATGATATATTAATTTTCATGAACCTAAATCTGTTCCTCGAACTGGTTTTATTGTGCTAGTTTCCTCTGAACCTAACTTTTTTTTTTTTTTTAAACCACACAAATCTGACAAAGTCAAAAGCAGCATTTCAGCATTAATGCAGAGATTCCTGGGGTCTTTTGTCAGTTTGCCAGACTCTTGTTCCTGTTCTAACTTAATTTTTTATAATTTCCTTTTATGTTAATAAAGGCTTCTTGTGGCTGTAAAAGTTGAAGTTGTCTTGCTCTATAGACAGCCTGGTTCTTATGTAGATACTATTTAGATTATTTAGAAATCCTGCTGGTTGCCAGATGGAGCTCTTTTGGGTTTTATGTTAAATACTTGGAAAGCTAAATAGCTTGATTTTTCTCTTCTCCCTCCCTTCCTCCCCCAACAAAAGAAATAAATACTTGAAAAGTGATTACTAACAAGTTGCTTAACTTCAGTTTTTACATCAAATTAGTTTGAGGTGAAGTGAGTGTATGTATGGAATACCCCAAAGAAGTTGGGTTTTGGCAGGGTTTGACTTACCACCAGTGCTTTATACCAGTAGTTTTCCTCCAGGTTTGTGTGGGCAAAAGGAAATTGAACTCAAGTCTAAGAACAGAGAATCCTGAAAAGCAAAGAAGATGGCCCTGAATCCTTCAGTAGCATTTCTTACAGGATCTGCACTTGAGATAGAAACCCCAAGACAGTCTTAGACTGCAGTGGCTGTTAGGATTGCTGGAAATAACTTGCAGGGTGTGGTTCAGTGGTATGCTAGGCTGCTCTGAGCAGCTTGTAGCCCTGCATTAGTTTAACCAGCCTTTGGATGACGGAGAATCTCTGCAGTAGCTCCTGAGTCTCCCACCTCCCTGCTCCGAAAGTTTAGGTAGAGCCAAGGATAAGGAGAGGCATTACTTCAGAGTCTCAGTTGCCAGCACAGAGCCTTGAGGCTGTTGGTAAATCGCACCTTTGGCAGCAGCAGCCCGTACGGATGCTTGGATGGCCTCCTGACTGGGGCAGGTGAGAGGGTGGCTTGAAATTGCTTTTATTCCCCACCCTTTGGGGCACTTTGCTCTTCAGTCTGCTTGGTCAGTCCAGCTCACAGGATCTCCACTAGTACACAGAGCAGCAGGAGCAGAACCAGGCCAGGTCTGGTTGGCCTTTGTCTGGATTTTAGCAAGCGTGTGGCGTCATTTGGGAAAATTCAGGCACACCGATGAGGCTAGGAATGTTTCGCAAAAGAGCAGCGCCTGTTACATAGTGTGGCTGTAGCGTCAACAAACTGAGGGACCTTCTGTTTCATACCCAGTGTATGCAAGGTGTTCCTCCAGCTCACGCAGAAAGTGCTTGGGAAAAACTGGGAGCTGATGTGCTATTAAGCACGATTCTGTTGTCATTAATTACCTCACAGGGTCAAAGCAGTAATTTTGGTTTCCAGGGTGATGTTTTTTAAAGTACAGAGTAAAAAGATGCCATTTTCCAGTCACTTTCTTCAGGACATACTGATTCTGACTGACTCACGTTACATATAGGAAGTGTCTTGAATCTGTAGGCATGCTATTTAAGGAAATTTTGGCTCCTGTTTGTGTTCTGAACATACATACTATGGAAAAAAGCAAGAAAAGTCAGACAGATCGATATGTGCAGCGTGACAAATTACAGGCCCTGTGGCGCTTCTGAATTGTTGTGTAGTTAATGCTTATAGCCCTATTTAAATGCTTCAATTTTAATCTACATTTTAATCCTTTTTAAAAAATTACGATGGAATCGATCTGCTCTGGCAATGTTAGATTCCTGTTTCAAAAACTTTCACCCCTTTTTACGGTCTTAAAGCAGCCATT
Source organism: Struthio camelus (assembly GCF_040807025.1). Taxonomy (NCBI): domain Eukaryota; kingdom Metazoa; phylum Chordata; class Aves; order Struthioniformes; family Struthionidae; genus Struthio; species Struthio camelus. Next base: position 10,805,489 of record NC_090953.1, read on the forward strand.
AGTCTGAAATTTTTCAATCTTTCAGTCGGGCTAAAAAAAAAAAAAAGAGGAACGTGAGCCCTATATTTCAGTTTTAATATTTTCAGAAGTTTTAAAGCTAATTGGCAGGCCTATTTTTGAGTTACAGAACATGGAAAAATAGTGGGTGTATTCTTTTTCATTTTGAAGTGAGCTATTGTTTCTCTGTTCATAATTAAAAACTTGCTTTTTGAAAAACTGAGATTGGTCCTAAGCATTGCAAGAAAATCTGTGAGCAAAACTATCTACCTGAAATTTCCTTAATATTGAGAGTTCTGTTAGATACTCATTCAGAATAATCTTGTCTACTCCTGTGACTGTCATGTTAGAGGAGCTTTTCCCAACAGCCTGTAAATAGAGTTTGTAGCTGCTGAGCAGGCTGAAGAGCAGTTGTTGAAGTGTGTGGTACGAGTTCCAGAGACAGACAAGTACTATCTTTGAAACTTCAAAGATATATGCTGCTGGTTACAGCACTGCAGGTTGTAATGCTCATGAATAATTGCAATGAAATATAGGTCTGAAAAGAGTACAAGCAAGAGAGAGATTCATTGTTTCAGAGCAAGGGTGTTATTTGTAGCTATGAAGGAAAAAAAGAAAAAAGCAAAACTCAAAATCAGATCCAAAAGTGTATGTAGGGGCTTAACTCCTATTGATTTTAATGAGAACTAGATGTCTAGATGTTTCACGGATGTAGACATTTGTGATGAAGCTTGACAGTATGTGGTTTTTAAATTAATTATAGAATACTGTAGTAGAGTTATATTTAAAATATGCAGTTGAAGTATGAACATGTGTCATAATTTTGTTCCTACCATCCTGACCTTTCTGTATGGGTTAAAAGCTCTTGTTATCCTTGCATATGCCCTGGCTGGCAAACAGCCAGAGGCCCAACTCTACCCCATTTGCCTCTTATGGTTGCCAGATGCCAGCATCTTGCATCTTACCTTCACATCAGAATCACAGATTTCACTTCCCTTCCTCCACCGTCTGCTCCTGGTACAACACCCAGATGGGGAACAGAGATCCCTTTGTACTCTGTGCACGTTATCCTCATACAGGCCATACACTTGAAGATAATTCATGCAAATTGAAGTCCAGATCACATTAGAAACATACCTGTTCTCTCTATATGCAAATTCCAACTACCTTCATACCACATACATCCTTTCAAAATACATGTCGGAGAGCTGTCTATAATCCATATTCCTTGGAAGCGCGCTTCACACACAGTTTGTCAAAGAGCTGTAATGCTGTTCAGAAGAAAGGGAAATCTGAGTTAAGGTATTTATGAAGCGTTCTTTAGTTGGGGGTGGTAGAGGGAGCTGGATACCATGAGATGTGGGTTAGTGGCTAACGTAAAGTTGTTGCAACAACTTTGGGTGTTGACTTTCCAACAGAGTAGCATTTAGGCCTTGTGTGGCATTTTTTCTCTCTGTCTCTCTCTGGATAAACTATACTGTTCTGCTAATATTTTTCACATTGGAGATTCTGAAATTTCTGAGTTAATTTGCAACTTTGAGTTCAGTAGGTAGGATCTGGATTTACACTGCACTGTAAAATCTATTTATTGCTAAATCTTCTATAAGTTTTCTATATTGAGCCCAGAAGCTTCTTGTAAAATTCCTTACATTAGTGGCGATCCTTATCTCATGCCCAGTTCCTCTTGCCACAGGATTTTTCGTTTATCAAAATTGCCTTCATTTTCTCTTCAACTGGAAAAACAAACAAAGTTCCCCTTGGTAGTTTTATCTAATTCCCTGCCTGTCTGCCCTTTATGGACAGTTTCAAGGTAATTAGATGAAAATCACTTTCTTTGAAAACTAAGTTTACTCGAAAATTTTAAAGCCACAGTCTGAAACTTAGGAGTTTTTTAGTTTTGTATGTGATTAAAAACACATCTGTTCTTGTGGGTAGAACAGAAGAAAAGGCATGCTAGATTAACGCTTCTCTGTCGTGGTATATAAGATAACAAAAGGCCAAATGTTCTTTGGTTCACTTACGTGATTGTACTGGAGCACACAAAAATGCTTGGTTGCTTTAATATGGCTATTTTGAACACTGAGTGTCCTTTTGATTACAGGCCCAGCACTTTGCAGTCACTTGTATTGAAAAAAAAATCTGTTGAAGGACCCTGATAATGCATTGTAACATTCCTTATTACATTTAGTTTTGTTTAAAACAAGAAAGCTCCAATCAGAATTATGCACCAATTCTTTATAAGATCCCACTCATTTGGCAAAGAAATTGCTTTAATTATGTCTTGTTTTCTGTACTGTGTCACTTCAGAAGAGCGAGCACATGCTGCACTTGTAAGGGGATGAAATAATTCACTCACGTCTTTGAAGCCTTTTTCTGTGTTTTTCCCTTTTCCTTTGAAAAGAACAGTGGGCTGCAGAAAACGCTCCCTGGGAGGATAAGTATGCTTTGCAAATGCAGGATGGTGCTTGGAAGTTTGTTGAGGAAAACAGACTTCTAAAAACTAGCAAATCTATCTGATAAAAACCTGATAAAGTCAAAGTGACTTTTTCAAAGTTTTTTCCCGAAGTATTATTTTAACCATAGTTTTACTTGTTTTTGCAGTTACGTTCATTTAACTTAACTGTTAGACGTTCTCCTCCCCTATGAGACTATCTTATAAGAAGGATTAGTTTTACTTACAGGCAATGCATGCGTATCAGTCGCTGACTGGTGGTGGATCCTTTCTAAGGCTGTGGGCCGTGACCTGTGAGATGTTACTTATCCTTCCTTGTAGAACTGCACTTCGCTGAAGGGATCTGGAGTTCACATGAACGTACTGACGTAGAATCACCGATGTCCGGGGAAAATCACTCCTGTCCAGAGAATAAAGCATAAAGAACGTTTAGAGCAGGTCTATAGGAGAATTATTTAAGATGGATGACTCTCTTTTGATAGCTCTCTCTCCGAAGTAGCCCCCCCTTTTCCTCCTTTTTAAGAATATTAATTTAATATTAAATGAGACTATTTAAAGAATTTCAGATAACACAAAATCTGGTTACCTAAATGATGTATCAAAGCTTTCCTCCATGTTTTGCTTCTGTTCATAGTCAGTCTATCTTAAAATAAAAGCTTAAATGTATTTGTATGCCAAAAATAGCAGGGGATTTTACTGGTAAGAAGAAAGCACAAGTGAAAGCCTCTTTCTTGGTTTCCAGAAGAAGTGGGCTGCAAAACAATCAATATCCCTTTTGCTCATTAGATGCTGTGTAACTAATTTATTCCGCTGCTCATTGCACTCTAAAATACCTTCTAACAGTCAGTTTGCATTGACATCCTACAGTTTCATTTTAGAAAAGCCCTCAGCTTGTTTATGTGCTTCAGTCATATCTACTCTATATGAATTCTTCCTCAGAACTAAATAGTCCTGGCTAATAACTGAGTGCACTGATATTAAGTTTATTTCTCAGAAGAAAATTCAAAGCTTTGCATAGGTCAGATGGATGACAAGTTCAATCTAGTAATTTTAAAGGCTGTTTTAAGGCATTTGTTGAGGCAAGTTTGAAGACTCTTTTAAGTCTGAAGCAAATTGTTTTCAACTGTTTAATTTTATCACCGTTTTAAGAGAGTACAGAATTATCTCTTCCAGACCAAATATCTGGGAATTAATGCCTATTAGAATGTACTTTGCAAAAACGATGCTAGTGCGAGCTAGTTTGCAGGGTGAGTCCTATGTGCAGATATTAAACTGGGATGTACACGGTTAGTATTTGTGAGGTGGTCTTGTTGTAATGCTAGTTAAGAGCTGCATTCCCTGAGATTGGGGGTATCTGGAATTTTTTGAAAAAAATCTAGATTTTCTTTGTTCTTAAGTGGCCTCTTTTCAGTGTTCTTGCGGGTAAAAACCCAACAACTCTCAAAAGCTTTTTGTAGTGATTTCACTTCTCTTTATATCTATTTCTCCTCAGGTGCCTCCATTACTTATTTTTTGGAATTTTCTAAATACACAGCAAGTGCCCTGTGTGAATATGACCCATTGACATCGGTAGCAAAACCTCCACTGTTTTGAGTGGGGATGGATTTTATATCATAATTCTATTCACTGGATAAATTCTGTGTCTCTGGCCTCCTATCCATACTGTCATGTTAGTGGATGAACTTTGAAAACAATGAACTTTGCCTGGGTCCCAGTAAGTGGTATGCCCATAGCTGTCCTCTCAGACAAATAAGGATGTACACGGTGTGATAGATGCAGGTATAAGTGTGTGTATATGTACATGTACAAACATACACACACACACACACACACACACAACTGCTTCCCAGGACTGTGGCTTGACCTACCTTCCCCACACACTTCTCTGCAAAATGGCATGCTTCTTGCCTTCAAGGGAAAATCAGTACCGTTCAGAAGACCAAGTCTCCTGGAAAAACATGTAACCACCGCACAGAGGCATGGGGTAGGCAGCAAATCTGCCAAATTACACAGTAAAAAAATACTAAGTTATTAAAATGTTAGAAATCTGGGTCAGAATTAGTAGCTAGCTGTGAGCTTCTGCTTATAGGCAGGGACCTACATGGAAATATATCCAGTAATAAGGTGAATATTTTTCCTTGTCATGTCTTGCCAGTGATTTTGAGTCTCTGCATGTTAAGACTAGAGAAGAATGTGGAAACGTGTTTGACCAAAAAGTATAGATCGGTTCTTAAGAAACAAAAAGGCCCTTCCAGAGCTAGCCTGGATTAAGCTGATACATAGGGAGATGCAGCTCACAGATAATTAAGGGACTTGTAGAGCACAGTGAGTCACAATACCTGTTAAGGACACTTGAACCAAATCACTCTTCCAGCGAACCTTTCTTCTTTAGCAGAAAGGAAGCTTTATTATTTACCCCAAGGCTGTTATATATCTTCACCTTTTCATATGTAAAGGCGGGGGCTTGTCTAAAAACAGAGATAAAGAATAACACATCTCTTTGCCATGAAGTACACAGCTCCAGTCATCACTCGCTTTCTTGTTGCTGCCTTGGTCCTGAGCACAGTGCTGTGCAATACTGTCTAGCGATGCTTTACTTATCTCTTGCTTTTTGCATTGTCACTCAGCTATTCCTTGGTGTACATCATCAGACTAGGAGCCATTCCTCACCTCTCTTTGTTTCTGTTTCTCCTCTCATGCTTCCAAAAAATCTCTTGTACTGACTTACAAAAACAGCTGGAACTGCAGCATCACTCCATTTTAAGCTCTGAATTGTGTTAGCCATTACATTGGTTCCACATGCTGCTTGGGTGGAGACATCAGTTAAAATTCCCAACACAGCCCGTCAGGCCAGGAATTGCAGCCCTGTGTAAGTGGTGGTGACTTTCTAATTCTTGATTACATTACGCTAGAAAAGAGGATTGTTCCCAGAGCAATTTACCACGAGGGGAAAATGGAAATAGAGTTCAAGGATGACCTTCCACCCCAGTGATCTATTTGGCTGGCGTCTGTTATTGCTCAGCTTCTCCGTCATGGGTTTTGCAGTAGTCCAGTGCTTTGTCATCGCTACTAAGTGGAAAACTCCTGAGCTCACCAAGCAGTTTATGTGAGGGGTTTGGGCAATGAGAGATGGATTTATGATTGCAACTGCAGAACAAGGTATTTGTGAAGGTTACCTGAAAGAAACATGGATCCTATTTGAGCAGACCTTAAACCTGCTGACCAAAGCTTCCTTCTATCTAAAGCGCTATTCCTGAGCCCAGGACCCTGAGATGTACGGAAGAAAGAAGGGGAAAAGAAAGCAATTCTTTTGCAGCACTCCAGCATGGGAGCAGGAAAGGATCATTGTTGAAATTGTCTCCAAAGAGGCAGTGCTGCAATCCTGTTTCATTTTCGTACGCAGAACTTGAAAAGATTTTTCCTAGAAATGTGTAATGGGACTGTCAGAAAACAGACCACTCCCCTTCCCAGTAGTTTCCTGCTGAAGTCATTTAAGGCCTCTCACAGCTTTCATCTGTGTAGGCACTGAGAACTTGTGGGCCAATTTTTTTTTTTTTTTTAAGGGAATACAAGCAAAAATGAAGAGCTTTAAAAAAATCATTAGGAAAGAAAGTTGGACGTTTCTCTGCATGTGAAACTGGCTCTCCACTTAATCAGTTTCTCATTTCCCTTCTGTTTCCGTCAATCCCAGTGCAGTGGATCTAGGTGTTTTTCTTGTTTTAGGTATTGCTAAAAGCATGCATGTGAGCTGCCCAAAGGGGTGGAGAGAGAAGTTGTTCCTTACTTCACTTCTGGGACTGTCTGTTCAGGGCTTTACACAGGAGGTGACTTGGAAAGGCTCGTGAATTCCATTTACTGTGCACTCAGACCTGATGATCGCAGAAGACTGAACATATAAAATCTACTCTGCAGGCAACAGCCCTAGCGCAGTAGCTATTTTAAAAAAAATCTCTCCTTTTGTGGAGCTGGCAAACAGCCTACCTTCACAGGGATGGGAATTTTTGTTGGTGTATATATGCCATGTTTAACAAAAACGATCAAGGCAATGTACTTTTAAAAGAAGCCATTACTGTCCTGAATAAATGGATGCTACTCAGCATGCATTTTATGGCTGGACTGAATTCAAACCTCCCATTCTGAAACGGATAGCTTTTTTGGATTGCATTCACTTGTCTGTCAGACAATCTGTAGCGTGGATTTGTTCCTTGGATGAATGATACACGTTTCATCCATTTTCTTTCAAGTTGAACTCTGCCTGGCAAAGGAATGATAAATGTTTTTTCTTTCTCCTTCTGTCTAGAAGACCATGTTGTATTGTGAAAGATGAACTTCATTCCCAAGACAGAGGAACTGTGTTCAGAGGTGTATTTACTGATACGTGTTTATAATGCTGCAGCACTGTCTGGTATGGCAGTGCCGTAGGCACTGTATAAGACGGACGTATATTCTGGTAGTACTGAGCCTTAGTCACAGTCCATGCATCAGCCCTTTTGTAAAGCTTTAATTGGAAGTTGTATATCCTTAAAGCCTGGAGCAGTATCCTCTATAGGGAGTGGATTTTTCTATTTTCTCTTACCATTACTCTTCAGGGGTAGTGATGTGTATAGACAAGTATCTCAGCCTTGGAGCTTGATGAATTTCATGAAGATAGCTGAGCATTATGAATTACATAGGCATTTCAAAAAAGCAAATGCTGATATTTAAGTAGGCCTCCAGCATGCTATGAATATAATCCACTGTATTTATATGACATTTAAACCATGTATTTGCATTTGCTATGAAACTGTGCACATTACCTGATGTATAATTTTCTGGGCGCTCCCCTAAGCCAGTAGATTGGGAAGCTGGGTGAGATCTGCATGGCCTAAAGAACAACTTCATAACTATGCTCAGAGTTAAATTCCCCATCAGGTCCCAGGAGCAAATTTGGGACTGGCATACGTGGAGAAAACGCCAAGCCTCTGATCCTTATCCTGCAGTGCTAGCAGGCTCCGAGCATGCCTTACCTGGCCCAGGCACCTCCCTATGTCCCATCTGCCCTGTGATGAAGCCATATGTTTGAGGCGAGACAGATAAGATGTCCTGTGGCTTTTTGGATAAGGGCCTGACATCTCATGTTGTGAGGGCAGATGACACTTGTAGACAGTCTGGATTCCAGTTGTCTGTGAGGGCAACCTGGACCAGAGAAGTTGGATTTTGTCACAAAACCTGTTTCTAGAAGTGGCCATCTCAGGTATACTTTAACCAAATCTCCGGGGCCATAGTTACATCTCTGTTTATGCTGAAAACTTACCCAGCCTTTTTTAAGGCTTGGAATCCAGAGGTGAAAAGCCTTGTCTACCTGCTAAGGTATTTTTGTTTGTCCTTCTTGTTATTGGTGTGCTTTATGTTGCTCAACCACAGTGTTGACAAAAGTTCTTGTCATACTGAAAACAAAGTTGAACTGAATCCAGAGTGTGGAGCTGGTGCAGCTGTGTGACGAGGAGGAGCTGGTACAAGCTTTCAAAGACATGGAACTATTAAGCATGCATTCAAGTAAATGACATCTGAAAAGCTTTTATTTCTGGTGGTAACCGATGATTTTCACCAGTGCAGCTTTGATTCTTATTATAACCTCTTATATCAAGGCTCTAGCTGACTCTACTTTAGTGAGTTAGCAGTGCTAATCAGAGATGCCTGGTCTATTTTACTGAGATATGGCCATACACCAATACACATTAATAATAGGAAGCCTGTCATTCAGAAGCTGTTCTGCCAGGATCTCTGTCTACTGTTTGGCCCTTTATGTAAAGGATGGCACCAATGGTGACCTAATCCTGGCGCAGCAACATTTTTATACAGAATCCCTTTCTGTGTGCGTCAGCTGCTCTAAGAATCAGCAGCATGCAGCTGGCCGAGTATCTGATGCATGCAATGTACAGCGGTGGCAAAAACATATGCAAGTAGCATAAGCTCGCGACAATAAGCTTCTAACAATAAAAATTAGAGTTGCTGGCAGAAGGTGATAAGAGTGTCAGTGGCTGTTTAGGTTAGGGAAGGATTGGGTGTGTTCAGCGAGGGGGATAGTGTTTGTTTAGGTTTTCCCTCCTGGGAGTAGTTTAGTATTTCAGACACGTTTGGGAACTTTTTTTTTTTTTTTTTCTTCTTCCAAAGATCAGCGCTAAGGTCAGATCTGGACAGTGGGTAGGGATTTAAGAGAATAACAATGCTTCAGAAAAAGTGCTTGCATATTCTATGATGCTGGCTTTGTTTCTGGGTGCCTGTATAGACTCAGTATTTACTCGCTGACTTTTCTTTTAGCTTAAATTACACAAGAAGATGCCTGTTTCAGCCTGTTGGGGCTGACAAAATACTAAAGATAGACTGAACCATAGAGTAAAATGCAGCTGAAACCAGTCCTGCATGGGGAGTCTCTCTGTGCACTATATCTGCGGGAACAGCTGGGACTCGCTACTGACAGCACTCCTAAAACATGTTTTTTTCCATCTGACTGACTGTATGCTTAGTGTACATGCCCTGTCCAGCAAAACAGAGAGCTGAGACTTGTCTCTTTTTAGTTCACTGGCTTTGGGGAGGTTATTTAGAGAGGCACTGTGTGAGCTACTTTGTCACAAGCTAGTTCAAAAGGTATGTGCTGTATGTAAAACTACTCCAAGAAGATGAGGAGCAGCCACAAAGGGACATAGTTGTACAAATCACTGTTCGGAGATCATGAAACATAAAAACACAGAGCTCTGAAAGAAAAGGCCAGGACCCTGAAAATAATTGGCCAAAGTAATGGAAATTGTTAAAAGAATGAATGGGAGCAGCCACAACTATTGCCAAAATCATTATGGCCATCAAGCTGAAAAATGAGCCTGGCAGCAACAGTACCTCCAGATGGCTAAACAACAGGACTCATCGGCAATCCATCCATTCGCCTGATTGGAATCTCATCCACCCATCAGCTCAAGGCAAGACTGCGGAGTAGTCCCAAAAGGGCTCCCACAATCACAGGGCACTAAGCTTGTTTAGGTCTCCCAGAAGGATCCGGCCTCCCCCAGCGATTAGCCAACCCCCAGCAAGGCCTCCGGTTCAGCGGAGCCCAACGTGCAAAAACGTTGCATCGTGCAGTTAAAACGGATTGTTGTTCAGTACCGCAGATCCTGTACTCCACGTGGCTGGGCTGAAGTGCTGCGTACGCTGCCAGCATGGCTAGATGTGTGTGTCAACAGTTAAGGACCCCAGGAGGGCTCTCTGAAAACTCATGCACAGGGTTGTGTAGCTCACTTGCAACATAAATTTTCCCTGCAGAATATGATTGTGGTAATATGGAAGGGAGCTTTGCTCTACACATGCTAAGTACCCTTATCTCTCAAGTGGCCTGACTGACATAATTAGATTAAATTAAGAAGACTTGTGCCTAACCTTGTCTTTAGCTTGGATTTTGCCACTCCTTCTTGGACCTGGAGAAAAGATTCTGAGCCAGAAACCCTGCCTATTCTTTCCAATGATACTAATTGGTCTAATAAAATATATATATGTATTGTCTCTTCCTACAAACTCCGGTTTTCTTGCTACAACACAGTTGTTATTTACATCCTGAAATAACTGGCACATATGTAAATCAGAATGGAGGAATCTGACGTGAACTGTTAATTATGCTTAAAAGAAATGCCAAGCCTCAGGGCAGGAGCCCTTAACCAGCTGCCTCAGAAAGGCCTCCTTCCACCAACAAAGCATTAGGTCAGCAGTGTTAGGTCAAAGTCTGGCACAGGATATGGGAGCAGACAGACCCTGGTCCTTTTTCGTAGGTCTATCTCCATGTAACCGTAACGGAAACAGCAGCTTTCTGTGACCAGCTCTGCTCCTCAGCCCGGCCCAGCCCCGCGAGCAGTGCCCGACTCCCACGGCATGGGAGCAAACCGGGCCAGGAGCCTCTGCCCATGGAAACAACCAACTTCCCAGGTGGAACTGAAGGAGGCTGAAAGGGGTCTTGAGTCTTAATACAAAGATCAGTAGAAAAAGCCTTGTTCTGGGATCATAGTTTATTGCTAGTTCACACTGGCATAAACCAACTCGATCGAAGAAATTCAGAGTAAGGCGCAGGGGAAGTGCAACAAAACAAAGAAAAATTAACCTTCTACTTCTCAACATGTCATTTAAGGATAACATTAAGGCAGAGTTTAAGCTTAAAATGACAGAGCAGGAAAATGAATGGCTAAAATGTTGCTCCTGGATTTCTTTCTTTCTTTTTTTTTTTTTAAACTTTTGTACACAACTACAACTTCTGAGTTCTTCTCCTGAAAGTTGCCATTAATATGGCACTATTTGTTAACACAGTTAAAAGGCAAATGCTGGCAGCTTAATATTATCCTCCCCACAACACACTAATGCTCTTGAAAGGACAACTTTCTCATAAAGCATCTGCTTTATTTTTAGACAAAACAGTGTCTATTTTCCATCTGGCTCATTTAAATACTACTAGCAATATAGAATCATAGCCACTGAAATTACAGCAAAACTCGTCGTCGGTCTCTATTTTTATCCGGTTCCATGATATTAGTACTACAATACTATTTCTTGTTCTCACCTACCAGTGTTCTGATAACCAATGGTAAAAACTGGATGTGGTAACAGCAAGCACTACGGTCATCAAAACTGTCCTAGATGTCCTTCTGCAATATGTCAGCGCTATAAAGTGAGGTGTGCCTCGGCTGCACTAGCGAAGTAAAGGTGCCAGGGATTAGTTCTCACTTCCTCTCCTGTTTAAGTAAACCTTTAAAAGACAAACAAACCTCCGCTTTGGAATAGAAGTGAAATGTATTACAGGATGATTCACACCAAATAAATAAATGCTTTCAGTTGCAATCATTCCCTATTGAGCTGAAGCGGTATTGCGGCCCTTTTAATCTCATCAGTTGCAGAAAGCACGCACAAATGAAAGAGGTGATTTTTAACACTTTAGGAGGGGGAACTGCAGCTCACACAGAGCATCCAGCCACAGGAACAGGAGCAATTTTAGTATGACTGAACTCAAATCTATGCCAGTTTACAACTTCCTATACAATTAATGTCTTTCTCCCCTTCGTTCCTGAAAAATTAACCCTCATAATTTGTGGGTTTTTTTTAAATCTATCTGCAGCTTTCACGCTATTTGCCACTGAAGAACTGAAAACACTTACAGCCCTTTCTTGTTTAGTCTGATTGCCCCCAGCACTGCCACCCACCTTCACAGCAACATTCAACTCTTGCCCCCACCTGCCACACCAATACATCTTAAAGAGAGTCAACGAACATACGCAACAAAACTTTTGAAACCGTGATTTTGAGCGCAAATGCATACATAGGAACGCTCCTACCTGACTCGGAAACGCAACCACCTCTTTGATGAGCAGCAGAAGCAATTTAACAGCTTGTAGCAGCTACTTTTTTGCAATAATCATCTACTTAGCCTAGGGCAAAAATTGAAGCACAGCGGGCAACTGCAACATATGAATCAGCATTTGTTAGGAAAATGTTTCTCTTGTGACATAAAAGCCTGAATGACTGCAAATATTCAGAAGTTTGATAATGCTCTACTTAACAATGGCAAGTCCAGCAAAAAGTACGCTAACGCTGTGTTAGGACAGGGAGTTTGCTTACAGCTGGAGCGAGCTGTGCCTCCACGAACGACCACTGTCGCTGCCCACAGTACCTGTGCAGTGCTGTGAAGGTTTCCTCTCAGAAACACCATACTCCTCTTCTGTGAAGATTTTTCATACGAACACCAGGAAGCTCCAGCCCTGCAAAACGTGTAATTCTGATGAGACCATGTTCGGAGATGGTGCAACACTAATGTGTCACATACAACACTAATTTGTCACACACAGTTTCCATGTCCTACCTGAATGAATCTCTCTTTAGACTCAGCGCTCTAGTGAAAAGACTTTTGTTTGGGGTGAGAACTTGCACATTTTCTTACATTCTTTAATATTCCTGGCAAGGTGAGGGCTGATATTCATATTCATGGGGAACAGCATCTCATTTCACAAAATGCCCCTAACAGGTTTGTTCACTGTAAGATGCAGCATGCAGCTGTTACAGTTCGTGTTTCTGAGGTTTGTCTGGCTGTTTTGGCAAACAATCTTGCCACTGAGTTTGCTCATTAGAACAGTGGTGAGAAGCAAATCTAGATGAGACCTGAAGGCATTTAAATGAAGTCTTTGGCTATGCTTAAATGATCAAAAAACACGTAGGAGAATTTCCTGTATCGTCATTAACAATGCAAAGGTATGTTTCTTACATTATCTACAAATTCAGTTTTTCATTTGCCTTGGGATCTATGGACATTTTTCTTAATAAACAACAACAAAAAAATCTCAATTTTCCCAGTGGTGCTCATTACTGATGTAGACTTGCTGTCAAATTGACAGCACACCCCAGAAATATATACAAATCAAAAGCCTTCATATACTCTAAATTTAACAACAAGCATCACATACAATTCACACAGCTAAAAACAGTGTAGGCTCCCAAAAATGGAAATGCTTTGTTAGTTTGAGATTTTTTTAAAATATAATTTAATAAAGTTTAAAACATTGTCTTGAGGTTTTGCTCTTATAGACTTATAACCACATTATCTGCATTCAGTGCTACTACCATAGCTACCTTCTGTTTGGAAAAAATACATGTAAACCATTTTAATGAGCTAAATTAATTATTTTTTCAATTGGAAAACCGTACAGAATTTGTTGCAAACATAAAATTTCTGACTGGACTGCTGAAAATTTAGCTCAGTAACTAAAATAAGGATATGCATAAAATTAGCAATGTTGAAAAGTCTGAACAGATCAGTCACAGTAGTAGCCCACTGTTCAACAGTAAATACATCTCTCTACTGGGAAGAAGCAGATGAATTCGTGTAACTCTCTTTGGAAGCTGGAGCCAGATCCTACTGAAGCCAATGGAAAGCTTTCTATTAAGAAACTGGCACTTCATTTGGTATGTGTTTGTCACACTGAGATGAGAGTGCTTATTTCCCCTTTTTAATTCAGGACTTCCAATCTCAGGTCTACAATCTGTAACGCATTTTTCTTCTTGAAACCGAGAAAGTAAATTAAAAAGAGAGCTATTGAAAAGCAGCAGACGTATTATTGGTCTTTGGCAAGACTTCAAATTGCATAAATTCTAAGTAAGTATATACCTTCTACAAATTTTAAGATAACAAATCATACCAAACATAAAAGATGTCCTTAAGCGACACTGATAATGAAGGAGAGTAGTTTTTGACAGGCAAAAGGCTAACTGCAATTCTTGTTCTTGCAGGTGTGCTCTCACAAGGCTGGGAAAGTCTTTATTTTTGGGGGGTTTCCATAGCAATGTTGGCAGTCCTAAATGGAAACAAAAATATTTAAAAGAAGATGTTAAAAAAAAGTGTGATTCAAATATGACTAAAGTTTATATTTTTTTAAGAGTAGAAAGCAGAAATGTTGTTGTACATGTACATTTTGTAATTCCAGCCTAATTAAATTCAAAGGCAAAAGTAGGCACATTTTTACAAACTCTTGTGGGTTTGGCATCATAAAAAACACTTTGAGAAAGGTCTTTTAAGAGTCGGCAAACACGGATTGACTCTTTTCATGTTTTGTTTTCTGAAATAGGCAGCTTGAATTTCCATACAATCAAAATAACCTTTGCAAGGGTGAAAGTAGCTGCTGCCAACTATTGCCGCCAGTATATAACACAAAAAGCTAAGCAGGTTTCATTTATTTTAAGGAATAGCCTTTAAACATTTGGAACGCTCAAAACGAAACTTCCACGGCCACCCGAAGGAGCAGCAGCTTGCAACAACGGAGAGAGACTTTTTTCTTTTCCTGAAAACGAAATGCTCCAAGACCCTCTGCTCCTGCATTGCAGCAGGCCTGGTAGCTGCGGCGAGCGCTCCCGGCCGAGGCGGGAAGCGTCCCGCCAACCGGCCCGCCAACCGGCCCGCCTCGCCGCCCCTCCGCAGCGGCTCGACACGGCCCCCAGAGTGAGAGCAGGGCAGAAGGCACCGGCCAGCGCCTTGAGAGGCCCTTGAGAGCGAGAGGCTGCCAAAATGACCAAGACAACTAAACAAACGCGCGGGCAGCCCCGGTGCCGCCTTCGCCAGCCCGGGAAGGTCACCTCAGGAAAAGACAAGTAAAAGCCTCCTCCTCCTCCTGGTTCCCACAGCGGGCTGGGAAGAGGCCTGAAGCGGGAAAAGGTCATATATGCCCTTTCTCTCTGCTTTCTTTTGCTTCAAATAGAAGACAAGCAGGCAGGTGGCCCGATCCTAAGGCGGTTTCAGGGACCTGGCAGCAGTGCTATTTATACACTGCGGTTGAAAAATAGCATTTGAAAGTGCCTCTGTTACATGGTCCTACTTCAAAAAAAAAATCCTGCATCTGTGAAAACTTCCAAAAATTGCTTTCCTCAGTGTAGGAGCCGGATGTATATTTGTTGAATCAGGCACTTAATTAGGTTGAATACAAAGGGCTTTCTCCCCCCGCAACGCTTCCTGTTCAACAGCAGTGGCACCCCCCGCTTTCAGCTCACTTGATGTGGGATTTCTGTTGTTATTATTTATTTCCACAAAGATGCTGTAGCAATCAACAACTGATCCCCTTTCTTCCTCCCTGCTCCCCCCTTTTCTAATTCCAATTATTTTCAGGCCAAACTTCTTCTCACTTGCTTGGGCTGGTCTTTTCATTAAAACAAGTTCTTCAGCTGACCCCCAATCATCTGCCCTTCCTGTCCGTTCTTGGTTATGCCAAAACTGTTAGTTCACAACAGGAAACCAATAGCTTGTGCTATCAGGAGACATTTCCTTCACAGCACAAAACGTCTGAATAATAATTTCAAGCAAGGCTTCACCCATTTCCTGTAAAAGGAGGGAAGTTTGCCTATCCCAGTCCCTCAGAGCTCTTTGTTTCCATCCCTTCTGTGACGTAATGCCTTCTGCATGAGGAAGATGGATCATTTTCCCTTAACAGCACTAAATTCAATATCCTGTGTAAAGATTTGGTACTGCTCTTCAGCAACGAAGCATGTAACATTTACAAATAATAAAATGATCTGCTACAGCTCATACTTGCAGTGTCTCTCTTAAAAATAAATTAAATTTGTGGAGCCTAGAAAAAAAAATACAATGAAAATGTGAAGGCTGAGGACTCAGACTGGTTTATTAAATGTTTTACTTGCAAAGCGGAGTGTTTGCATTACTGCGTATCCTCCCGGCAGCTACGAGAGCCTGGCTGGTATCAGAGCTCCTGCCGAGCACCAGGATGCCCCAGACTGAACTATCCATTACGGCACTGCATTTTACAGGAATACCGCAGATAGATAAACTGTCTCAGGCACTGAGTCAACACATCGGTTAAGCACATGCCTAGTGTTACCCCTATATAGCAAAATATTCACCTAAGCAGATGCTGAAGAGCGACTGACTTGCTCAAGTGTTATGCTACATCAAGGTCTTCATGTAATGGCAATCCTGAATTGTTAAACAGGGAATTTTCAAGAAACGCATGTTAGCTCTCCAGTGCTGGAACACGTAGGGATGTTTAGGATACATAAAGCCATCCTTTAAATACACAAAGTAGGCACAGAAATTGCTATTTCCATTGAATCCTATGTTGGTGCTTCTTAACCTGCTTTTGTTAAACGATGCAACCTGGAATCAGATGTAACTTTCTAAGGTTTTTTTTTTTAACGCTTAGTAAAGGCTTCTGATTATCATTTTTTTTTTAATCACTTGTTGCAGGAAGCAAGAAAGCTCAAAAGGAGAATTTGTCAGAGTTTGAATACCTTAAAAATAGCTATTGTCACAATTGTTATTATAATGCAGTCTTAATTACAGCCATTTGCTGTCACATGAAAACCATAATAAATCTCTCTCTCTCTCCATTATTCTGAAGACAATAAATTTTTTATTATATTTGTGTTCTCCGTCTGTTTGTCATTTGAAATGTTTGAGCCAACATGAAATACTGCATCTCTCTCATTCTAACTCACTCATGCCAATCGAGAGGCCCAGCACTGTGAACTTAACCATTTGTTCCCTCGTTCATTAACAGGCATCATCTCCATTTCCTACTCTCTGGCTCATCAGCTGGAAGGCCACAGGTAGAAGGCACCTTCCTTCACACAGACTCTAGTCATGTTTGTGTTAGCCAAATAAACCATTTTAACACCTCTCCACTAGGAACTGTGCTTAAGAATAGCAGCTTTGTGTTTCAAGCTTTGCTCTTGCTTGAAAGGCATGAATGTGGTTTTCTTGCTGAAGGCAGGCAGGACCTTCACATTTCATGTTTTACAGTCCATTTCCAGAAGTACATTTATCAGTTATGGACCAATGCAGCCTGAAGCCTGCACTGAGGAAACATCACCTACCTCGAGAGCCTTCAATCCTCACTCTCTCCATCAGTGCCTGTAAGATGAGACAACGTCAGTCCCTGTGTATTTGTTTCAGAGGCCCCATATACATGAATTTTGATTCATTTCAGCTGGGGCCAAGGGCAGGACGTCCCCTAAGTGTCTTTCACAGATCAGAAAACCATTTCTGAGGAAACAAATCTTTAGAAGATCATCTAGTCCTTCTTCAAATGGCAATGTACAACCCCAGTCAGGACATCTTGTTAAATATCCTTCTCTGAAAGTGATATCACAAGGCAAGGGTTGCAACTTTTTTTTTTTTGTAAAGCAAATTTGAATCCCCTTTTATGTGCGAACTTCAGTGGGTTTAAGTTACATTTAATTATCTAACAACATCCCAGTTGGTTGCCCATCCAACGGTCAGTAAGGCCAAATCTGAAAAGCCTTGCCTACTTCTGGGCATCCCCAAAGCATAATGGCTGGTGAGCTGAAGGATGCTCTGAGAAAAGCAGTGCAAACCATTAGTGCCCAAAGAGGCTGGCTATTGGAAGACGGGACACATTGGCTATGTCCAGTTGTGCCTAATGGCAAGAAAAGCTAATGATAAAATCATTCTAATGGTTATTAGAAAAATGCAAACACCAAGGTATAAATATGAATACTTAAAAATCATGAAAAAAAAATCAGGCCAGCCATCAGAGAAAGCTTCCTCTCTAAGCTGTGTTTTAATATCACAGGATCATCTTTTATAGCAACTGTGGGAACACAATGTTCCTTTCAGCTTGTAAAACTACATTTGCAAAGCACTGTGGAAAAGTCTAAGGGCAATATACCACAAATATACTTAGTGACAACTAAGTTCCCTTCTTCCCATTACTAACTTGCATAATGTTGTACATACTTAATAAACTTCTCTGAGAATGCGATGAGAAAGGAGAGCATTTGTGCACAGTACTTACATTATTCTGTGGAATAGACTACTGAACCCTTGTCCCTCTGACAGAACATGTAAATAGATCCTGCTTAAACCTAATTCTCTAGTTAGTGAACTGAGATTCAGGAAAGTTAAGAGACTTGATGAAGGTCACACAGAAATGAATGAGAAAGAAGAGGCTGATGTATCACAGCTTTTTAGCCATTACAGAAGCTGTAGCTGTACATGCTATCATATAGCTTCTGCTATACGTTACACAGTGTCAGCATAAAGATTGTTCTAGACCTCTCTATATTAAACATATCAAAATTGGCAGAGAAGGGGTAGTGCCCTCACTGCAGCAGCAAAGATGCTTTTACCAAGACTGTTTTAGGGGAAGGGAGGGAAGGTGGTAGAGACACAACCTTTATAGGCAGGGAACGCTGGTAGCAAGGAACTATCAAGTGTCCCTACTGTACTCACAGGGGCCGGAAAAGGAGCTAATAGCTGACGTTATTTTTAACACTGGAATTTTCAGGCAAGTCAAATCATAATTTTATCAGACCACTGATATAAACAGTGTATCATATATAACTCTTGGCTAAAAGTCATTTTAGGTGACCACAGCAGTCTTGGAAACTAGATACATCTATAATCTATGCCCCTTAAGTAGGTTAAATCCTTCTAACACCTTTCATGCTAACATTTTTTCTGCATAGTGTTCAGGCTCTCATTATGTTTGACATTTTATTTCCACTATTGAATTGTCTTTTCCTTGTTTTGCTCATTCCCGGTGCATACTGGCCAACCTACAAAAATGTAATTTGAATGTTTTAAACTAGACTAATATATTTTGACTGTATCCTTGCTGACACAGAGGACTGTAATGCAGCCAGCTGTTCATTATTACTGTGTTAAATAAAGGAAAACTCCCCCGTGATATTCTATATACTAACAAATGATGTAATGAAATTCTGGCCATGTGAAAATTCTATTGTTATACCACCCAGCATCCCCGTGAGCAGTCAGAGGCCAAGGCACTCCTCTGAAAGTCCCATTAACACATCGTCCTTAAGACTCTAGAACTGTAATTGGTTTAACCTGATAAGCTGCTCATTCTCTGTACCTTGCATGCTCCTGTAGTACACTTTTCTTCACTGCGTACTGGAGGTAAATTGTGCAAGATAAAGACCGAAAATTCTGTTCCATTATTATGATATACATTTGTATATGCAGGATGTGATAACAAGAAACATGATCTACAGATGACAGGTGGGACTGCTCAGACAGACAAGGACAGAGAGGAAGAGACAGGGAGTAGATGCCATCCATAGAAAGAAGGAAGCTTTTCTTTCAAAAGATTTTGGTGAAGCCAATTAGTCAAGTTCCTATCCTCTTCCTTCCCCATCTGTACTTGTATAGCAGTTGTATCATGCAAGTGATTTAGTTTCTAGCACGTCCCCACACACAGTAGTACGATCACAGCAATGGAGACAGATTAATGCAGTGTTGGGGTGAGACTGAGTGCAGATTGTTTAAGTCAGCCTCAGTACTGAAACCAGCTGCTCACAGAACTGTAGCCAGAAGTGTGAAAAGAAAAGAAAGGGGGAGAAGAATTTATGAAAAAAAGGTGAGCTTTACCTCAGACACTGTCTCACTAGAAACGAATTTTAACCTTGATGTAGGTAGCCATGGGTCAACCCTAAACCCACATGCACCAGGGCAGCCTGAGGTACAACCCAAATGGACTAGGGGAAAACTGGGAGGAAAGCACGGCCAAGTGTCCCCATCACACCTGGGGAGGCAGGAAAGGAGCTAAGAGCAGGCTGTTTTGAACAGTGGCTTTTCATGCAAGAGAGACTGGTTCAAAAAGTGCAACTCCAATTTCAAATTTTAGAATTTATGGAGGAGTGGCCAGTTCTTCAAAGGAAAACTCATGTGTCGGGGGGTGGCTTCCAGCCAGTCACATGCTGGGTTGAAGACACGGTTATGGGACTGAATCACTCAATTAGGCCAATGAGCCATGGAAATTGGGCAGTGCAATACAACTCCAGGTGAATTCAGTGGGAGGTGTTCAAAAAAAAATTAGGCCTTGTGTGAATCCATACTTCTTTCAGGTTTGATATATTTATCTTTTGCCTTTTAATAGTCCATAAGACATGCTAGCTGGTGGACAGTAGATGCCGTCTGCAAAACGGTAAGCCGGAAAAGAGAAAGTTCTTTTAGGTTCGTTGGGCACCTGGGGGGAACAGGACTGAAGGCAGTCATTCCCAATAAACGCTTACAGAATTTGAAGTGGGGCTTTCCAGGGCAGTCCTGCATGATGCTGGGCTTATCAGACTTTCAGAATAATAGGGCCTCTACAGCAAGAACAGGAGCACTGCACCATACCTGACTGTAGGATGTTAGTTCCCTTTTAGCGGATGCTGACTTGCTGGGAGATCCCCAGCTCTTCCACTGGAAGCTAAGGGTTCAGCACGGGCCGCAACAGCGGAGTTTAACTTCTCTGGAGGGCAGGATGTGTGCTGTTCTCCTGTGGAAATGAAAGGCAGCAAATAATTGAAACATTTGCAGAAACTGAAGTTACAGAAGAGATCCTAAAAGTGCATAAGGGCAGCAAGGCTTTGTGCTGCACGAGGCAGACCCATCTGAGCGAGCATTACCTGAATCCGCCGGAACAAGGCAACAGGGCTGTGCAGCTCTGAGCGTGGCCACACAGCCTTACCAGCACACGCACATTAGTCTTATGCAAAGCACCATACTGACATAGCTGTATTATTTCTGGCTCTGGAGACAGTTTGCCTGGAGCCAGAACAGGTATCTCCACTATGCAATGCAGACATACCCCCCCAAGAGCCACTATAAACAGGCTAAAGCAGCCTGGAGGGCTTCTCTGAAAGGAGTGAGATGATGTTTCTTCACTGACTTACAATGACTCATATGACACAGGTACTAACAATATGTCTGAAAACACCAGTTCCAGGCAAGCTTTGCCTGGTTAAGGATTTCAGACTGGGGGGATAAACTTGCATCTGAGCTTGGGCCTTGCTATGCTGCAGTTTTGCCTAGGTGCTATACTCTGTTCCCTCCTCCTGGAGGATTCATTGCAAACATATCAGCAGGCTATCGCCAGCAAAGATGAGGGAGGAGGAAGAACACCATATGGTGTTCTTCCCAAGTGTGTTCATATCACGTGCCTTTTCCATGTTTACATTTCTTGACCATGGTCTGAGCCCAGCCTCAGGCTAACCTTGAACCTTGCAAACTAAACACAGCTCTGCTAGTGCAGCTGGAACAGGTGGGTAAGCCAGATAACATGCAAAGAGCTCGATCTTAAGTGTCTTAAAAAGAAAAAACAACTACTCCGCAAAATATGCACTGCTAGAGCTATCCTTCTTGCTACACTTGACAACATTTTATTCTGAAAAGGGCAATGAAGTATGTTCACCACCATATATCATGAAGCTGAATGTAAAAGTCTTACAGTTTTATTACCCAAATAGGGTACAGGACACTGGCACCTTAAGGACAGAGGCAGACGGCTGACTCACCCACCCTTGCTTCCAGCCCAGCAACAGCCTGGGGGAACTATGCAGCAGAGAGGCTGTTACATGGGTCTGCTCCTGCTCCATAGTCTGCCTGGAGGAAATAAATACATATTCCTTTCCTGCATCCTGGATGGTGTCTGCTCTGAGCAGTGCTAAAGCTGTCCAAATCCCTCCAAGCTGTGTCTGCGCTTGAGCTCCCAAAAGAGCCACTGACCTAACTGTAGCACCTGGGGGAACGTTGTGCTAAAATTCCCATGCGCAGACATAACGGTGAAGCTGCAGGCTGTGATCCAGGATCTGAGCCCTCATGAAGCGGTTTTACTTCTGCAGGGTAACTAGTGGTGTAAACGAATGGGTAAGAATAAAAGAGAGCTTAATTCATAACATGGCCTCTGAGATTGTCTATTCATGAAATACATGTTCTATATAAACTTTATTTTATTTTTCATTCACTTCATTTTTAAACAAACAGAACCGCCCCCCGACCCAGAAGATGGATAACATTTTATGAAGTATTTTGGCAGAAGACAAAGATTATTGTATTTATTGGCGACATCATTATGCGTTAAAGTGTAAAGGAAAAAAAATTAAAGCTATTAGAAAGAGGTCAAATTCCAACCATTTCTCTAGAGTAAGTTTCAGTCAGTTTGATGTCATTTTTCAAAAGAGGTTTTACATTTATAAAATCTAATGAGGTTAATTTGAAACTGAATGAGCTAATCATTGGTTTGATACCCTAGACACAGCAAATTCACTGTTTCTCTTGCTGTGATGAGGTTATTTATCATCCTTCTTCTACTACCCTGCCAAAAGGATCATTTGTATTTTAGATGGAGGTCCTGACCTCCATATTCTTGAAGGCTTGTGCTGCTCAGTTGTGTTAACGCTGGAAAAACCATCTCTGGGAGCATCACCCCTTTCATGTGGAATGACATCGCCAATTAATAAAACGCACTGTGTCTTGAATGCTCTCTTTGCTAGTCTAGGGTAGGGGCATCAACCCTAGGCCCTTGCCTGAGCGACCGTCTGACATTATTCATGGTGCCAGGATAAGAACAAGTTGCAACTGAGGCCACCCATGCTACAGTCCAGGTTGATAAAGGTGTTCAGCGTTGTAATGCTTCAGCTGGGATCCATCTTTCCAGAGAATGAAGTATAAATTCTACCATATATAAGGTTTTTTTTTCCCTGTGGCCTTTCTGATATCATTTATAGAACAACTCCCAGGAGGTGCTGAATTTGAATACTTCCGAAATTTGCAGCTTTCACTTGGTGGCTCTGAAGCACATCTAAATTATAGAAGGCAGAAAAAGTGAAAATAATGGCTTGCCTTCCACTTACAGACCATTGAGTTGAATCACATTGCCATGTAAGAGTTGCTCCGTGGCATATTTGAATGGGACTCGTGGTTTCAGTATCTTTCCTTAGAGATGCAGCATCAGAGCTCCTCTCCCATCAAGCCCAGCACAACCAAAACCCACTAACACAGCCTACAAAGAGGGTGAGAACTGAGCGGGGGCAGCATCCACCTTGCCTCGAGACAGCCGTTTGCTATCCAGTCAATCAACACTGCCATTTGCATATCCGCTCCAGAAAGGGGAAACATACAGGAAGAGGACAACATACGAGAATAAATTCCACAACAGTTATTTCCATTTTAGTATCAGTTGAGGGGAAAAAAAAAAAAAAAAAACCTCAGTCCAAAACCTCTGTGCCCTGTCCACAACTCAAACTGACAAGATGACTGTGTAATACTGCTGCCTTCCTTCTTCCCAGCAAAACTACCATGTACCTAGATACTACTGTGCAGCAAATCCTGAGAAGACCCAGGGTCAACAGTCCTCCTAATCTTCATTCTCTTCCCACAGCTCAGTCTGTGTCCCACATCACTAGGCTTCCCCTCCACACAGTTTCCCCCTTTTCCCATTCCCGTCTCTGCCCCAACACAGGGCCCTGTAACCACTCACGAACCAGCCACTATTCCCTCCATCCGCCTTCTTTCAGAGGCCTGGGGAAACACGTGGGCCTGCAAGGAGGAACTGCTTTTCTCTTAGGTATTTTGCTATCTGGACCAGAGCGTTTTGAGCTAATGCCTTTTAAACTGTGAGAAAATAGCTACCATAATACAATGGCTATCTCCACCCTAGAGCCTGTGGTTTTCCCAAACCACAAATTATGACTAGATGGCGGCCAAGTTCCCTACTTTATACAGATATTGCAGTGTATATAGCTATATATATATATTACAGTATATTCATACTTCTTAAATAGATAATGAATGAAACTACAAGTTATGTCTTTTACATACATAAGAAATTGATATAGGCTAGTTCTCTCTGCAGGTTACAAAACGCCAGCAACTTTTCTGAGAGGAAAAAGCACCAGTAAAGACCTCTGTTACATGATTAAACGCACTTATTATGAAACTCTGCCTAACCAAGGACTTTTGCACATTGGCTTGAAACTACAGCTGTAAGCTGTACAAAGGAAATGACAACAGGATAGAAAGGTCTAGGGAATATTCAATATTTACTAAACAAAGGTCTTTACTTGAGCATGTGTCCAGTCATACCATAAGTATTTGACAGGAAGAGCTCCCCGTGCTTGGACAGTCTAGAGAGTCATTGCTGTCATTTTGAAGTGCACATGCAATAAATTATCTTGAACTAATATTCCTGCAATAGCAGGATTTTTTCTCTACTTTTAAATTGTGGATTCAAGCTAGAAAGGAACAGGCAAGCCAAAAGGTGCTGATAAATACTGGAACAAAACCTGCAGCTGTTTTTATCACTCTTTTGAGTTCTCCGAAAGACCCATAATCATTTTGAGAAGTTAATTTCACACCTTACTTGTTCAAAGAAACTCATTTCAGAAAGAGAGTTTTCAAGCTCAGGCCTGAACTGGCGTTAAAATTGCACCAACTCACTGAAAAGGATTTTACAACTTCATTTGACTTCTAGGGTGACTAGAGAGCATTTCAGAACATTTTTAATATCACTAGGTATGAGTTACTCTTTAAACCCAACATGGTTATGTCCTTTGCTTGGAAACTAAAGAAATGAGTGATTGTAAAATATTATTTGTGTTCTGTGTTACGGTGTTTGCCAGATGACAGCGTGCAAGGGGTCCTATGTCTAATTTGGCCATATGGTGTTCGGTGCTGCAGTGACAGGCTGCCGCCTTTTAGGAACATTTTGTCTGAAGGGATCACATAGGCAAAGGGTGAGTGAGATTACCAGCCCCATGTTGGAGATAGCCAGAAGAAATTAAATTTGCCCAGGGTCAGAAAGCCAAGCTGTGGTACAGCAGGAAACTAAGCCCAGACCTCCTGAGGTCCATTGTGCGCCCTTGATCTGCGGTGACTCACAGCTAACTCATGGTCCATTAAGGATAGCCTAGATTTCAGTTACCACAGATTAACCCCTCTCCCCTTTAGGAGATTAACCCCTTTGTGGTAGTTTTCTGGGACCATTCAAGTGATCACATTTTCCCGGAACACTTGTTTGCAGAAATTAATTTTAATCTGCAGACATCATGGCTTACAGAAAATTACAAGGGACATAAGAGAAGAGCCATAATCCCACGCCACTCATCTGACTCAGTCCCACGTAAGCGACAGCTCCAGTCCAGATGAGCCCCATTTGGAAAGACCTTTAATTTCCTAACTGTAATTCAGAGGAACTTTTGACCTTTTTGGGCTTGCTCCTTGACAAGAGTAAGAGCTAGTTTTAAAATAAATGATGAATAACTGAGTTTTACTAATCTTCAAAGTAGAATCAACTAGGGAGGTGGGAGGAGCCCATGAATGCTTTTGCTTGCAATTTTTTCTGCTCCCATCTTACCAGGGTCCCCTGTCATCATTGCATTCCCTGAACTTTCCCATCATTAATTTACTTTTTTTTCAGAGGTGTCTCTACTCCTTTTCTCCACTGCTGCTTATGCAGCAATCTGAACAAACTGATTAGCAAACATTTGCTGGATCAGTGTAAAAAAAGCTTTGCATGATTCCTAACCGTAACATTGCTGCCAGACTAAAGAGAACAATGAAGCCAAAATGTAACGGTGAGTCAAGCTTTTTTGCACCTTTTCAATGACTTTGAAACACAGCTTATTCTCCTTTTACCTGACCTTCATAGTTCAAATAATACTGAATTCCAAAACAGATCCCTTCTCGGTCCAGTAATGCCTGGCTCCTGCCTAAGAAACCAATATTGTCCACAGGTTTTAAAACCCTGCACTTAACACTCAGCCTAGAACCCCAGCCAAGTCCCAGTGAAGATACTGGTCACACAGGAACAACTTGCTCTGCCTCCTACCAAGCCAGCAGATGGTCTTAGCTGGCTGCAGATTTTTTTACCCCTGTCAGGAGCTACAGGAATAAAAAGATGTAATGTTTAGTTTCTCTGAAGGTTACTTAGAGCTGCCTGTCTTTGGAAAGGGGTTTAAGCTTTCCCTGCTTTGATTATAAGAGAACACAGAGGGGAAAGTAGTACTGTTTGTGCCATTCGGCAGCATTGCTAATTTTCTCAAATTGACAGCCCAAGACCAGGTGAGCACTCTATTGTACAAAGCCATTTTTCTAGTAGTAAGGTCGACACCTAAAGCAAGGTAATGCAATACTGTGCAAGGTCTATACCTAAACCAATAGAAATAGCCACACAGTATCTACCTAGCAGGCCTTAACAAAGTAATTTACTCTAGCTGTGCTTGATGTCGCTGTACAGGGACCTCATCGTTATCTGGTAGTTAACTTTCTCTTTGATGATCTCTCTCTTCGTGGTATACTCTGAAAATGACAGAGTTTGGCTCAATCCTGCTAGCTTCCTCCAAAATCAGAGGGGACAACTTTGCAGTATCAGACAACACAACAACATGTCAGGGAAAATAAATGGAGTGGCTTTGTGGTGTCATCTGGTAAAGAAATGAGATGAAATCTTTTTCTCATGTGCTGAGTGAGCCCAGACAAAATCTGTCTAGATACTAGGCTCACTACAACCTGTTTGTAGCATTTTTTGGAGGCGTGAACAGTCTGTTTTATGGCAAACGCTCAACCATGCTCCGAAAAATACTCCCTTTTCTCAGAATAAAATTCTTTATAGCTAGATAAGACAGAGTGGAAGTTATTTAGTAGAGTTTTCTGCAATAGCAAAGCACATTGGCTGTGATTTTATAGAACACAAATATTTTTTTTTAGGCTGTAAATCCTCTTGAATAAGAACTAAATGAATAAACCCTAATAAAAGGAGAATTCAAAAAACTAAGTGCCCGTTCCAGGTGACCTCATATGCTGGAGAGCCAGTTCTGGGTGACTGCGGGTTACTGGAAGTCTATTCTGGGTGGATCTATATGTGATATTTTTCTAGAATTAGGACGCCTCCAGCTTCTACCGAGTTGATTTCAGGTAAATACATATTATTTAAGCCTTAAAGTTTCTCTTCACGGAAATTTCAGGTCATTATTTTTGATTTAAAAAATGAACAAACAACCACCCCATGCTGCTCCAGGGAGGATTATTCATGTGTAAAATTTGCTTTTTTCTGTCTCTGACCTACCCACATTCATGTGAATTTCATTCAGTATCAAACCACTCTCAAATGGGAGAGACAGCATTTTCTGTAAATAGCAGCCTGCAAGTCTTGTTCATAAACACTGAAAATATCACAGTGTCCAATTTAAGCAGAGCAAGTTGAGCATGAAGCAGCAGCTTTCAGGACAAGCTTCATGTCAAGAGCCTCAGTCTCCTTGGGGGAAAAAAACAGTCTAGAGGAGGTAAGCTTTTTTTGACATGCAGGCAACAATTCTTAAATTTTCATTCACAACTTCTCAAACATTAAGTACATTAACACCCGTAAAAATGTTTATTCATGGCTACCTTCCAAGTACTAGCAAGACACTTTATTCACCGTAATAACTGAAAGCACCACCCGTTCTCACTGTATCTTTCAGGCCACAGTCGCTGGTGTCAGATGTGTTTTTACTAACTAGACTGTGGAACTAGTAAGCAGAGAGCTTTCCCACCCTTCCCTTCTCCCAAGCATCCGACAAGCCACGGTTTCAGAGAGACCACACCCAGCTTGTTATTGTTGAATTCAAATATTAAAAGGTGGGTTCTTTTTATATTTTCCTTAGCCTTTCACCTTCATTTAAAATAGAGCGCATTCAAGGGACATCTGTGTTGCTGGCAACAACATCACATGAAGGCGCTTTCTATAAATAACATCACTATTAAATAAACTGCTGGAGACGGCATTTACTAGCAGGATGGATTTAGCATTATATTATTTATTCTTGGTAGATCTGGCTGCTATCGAACTAAAGCATACATTTACTTGTATTTTGAAATGATATGTTCAATGTGCAAATAAAAGTGATAAACAAGACTCGGAAGATGTTTTGCTATAATTTGCTAAATTTCCTAATGAAAATGACTAACATCCAAATTCAAAAAAAATGGTTCCTGAATTTTTGCATGTCCCTTTTTTAAAGGTCGTTTTCGAAAATGTAGTTTCTAATCTTTTTTCCTCTCTATTTCCCAGCTGTACAATGGGGTTAATAATGCTTAACTAGTTCATGAAAGTATTATGATGGTTAAAACATTCATGTGAGTAAAGCGCATTAAGTTTCTCTGACTGAATGAATCACTACAATGTAACATTCAATGTGAGATGTTTGGCATGTGGAGGAGCAAGGTAAATACTGGATCATTTTCTTCTGTTTTCACAACTGAAGAAATGTGAACTCTATAAAACAGAGGCCAGACTTTCAAAGAGCTACAGAAAATCCATCCAAGTACATATTCATACCAGCACTCATAGCAAAATGTAGCCATACCCAAACTAGTTCTAAATTGGTTTGCTCAGGGTTGGTCAAGGTCTACTCAAAGCTGTGATTTGCCATGGAAGTTCAGTAACTTAGCCTGCCAAACTCCTTACTCCATCTCTAAACTATTACTACTAAATAAGCTATCTAGGTAAACCAGGCTTGAACTTTTATGCTCTGAAGAAATTAATGCAATGAAGGCAATCTAATTTAAGTGAACAACATGATAAAAATGAGGTTCATCTGAGAGAACCAGGGACATGAACAAAGAGCATAAAAAGACATAGAAAGTGGCAATAGACATGATTTCACCAAGAGGGTCCAGAAGCAACAATGGGATTACGGAAGAAAACCTATAGAATCGATTAGAATAATATATTGTTTTCCTATTCCCAAACATCCTGTGAAATGTAATGAATTCTTTGAATGAAAATTGTACCTTTTTTTTTTTTTTTAACCATTGCACAAGGAGTTCAAATAAGAGCTGCACAGGTTAGCCAATATTTCCACAAATTTCCTAAGCATAATGTCTACAGTCTGCATTACATTTCTATCTAACGCTAGAGGTTTAAAATCTGTGTGACATGTCTGCAAGGGAGAAACCAATTCAGCTGAAAGGCAAGAGCATTCTGTTAAAGAGAAATTTAATGTATCAACAAACGGTCCTTGGACTGTACAGAGACCCACTGAAAACTGGACCCAAGATTCTAAGTAAATGATATATCTCAGAAAGAAAGCTGTGTGGATTCTGAAGAATGAGGATAAAAACAGTACCTAAGTCTTACTATGTTCTGAGATTTTCACAGTAGGCCCAAAATACTCAAAAACACTCATCAGTTTTCTTACTTTACTTCTTGGAAAACATAAAAAAGATCTCCTAGAATAAATTTACATTAAAAAGCCTTAAAAGAAGAATCGGAAAGGAACAGAGAGCAAAACAAGAAATATCATTTTGCCACCATATAAATTCATGACTCACCCACACCCTAAATACTGTGTGCAGTTCTGATCCCCTCATCTTCACAAACATATATTAGAACCGGTAAATGATCTGAGAAAGGTAACAAGAATGATTAAAGGTTTGGAAGAGCTTTCACATAAGGAATAACTAGGCAGACTGGGATCCTTCAGCCTGGAAAAAGAGGAGAAGGTTACAAAATCGTTAATGACATGAAGGGGTTAGATAAAGAACGAGTATTTACTAATTCTTTCAATGCAAAAAAAACAGGTACAACCATATGAAGATATGAACAGCCAGATTCAAAAGAAATGGATTTTCTTCATGCAACAGGTAACAGTGAAAGTCCTTTTTAAAGGATATCATGGATGCAAAGGCTTTATGCTAGTCTGTGAAAAGTCTGAACAAGTACTTGGAAAAGAAACCCATCAGGCGTCCCTAAAAAGACAAACTACAACAGGTTCAGGAAATTCCCTGAACTAAAAATAGCTGAGCATGGAAGAATACATAGCAGAAGTATCACATATTCTTGCTCTGCTCTTACTCTTCCCTGACATTCATTTTTTGCCCTGTGAGAAACAGGTGTCTAGTGCAGATTCTGGATGCACGGGTGCTCAGTGATGCAGCCCCTGAAGTAGTAAAGGCCTCAACATACCTGGATTTTCTCCAGCTGCTCCAGGTCTTCATGCAACTTTTTGTCCACCCCCCTGGCCATGATCTGGTTGTTTCTGCCATCCTTAACATCCTTCTGCCTGATGAGGAACACACTAGGGATCTTCTGCTGCTGGGAGTTCTGCAAAATGGCGAAAATATGCTCCACTTAATTTTGTCAGCCTCCCTGCTCTCTTGGTCAAGTCAATCTGTCTTCCACAGTACCACATGTGTGCAACATTGGCCTATAACCTTTGATGGCAAAATGATTTTATGCCAGCTTCTGATATTTCTGTTTTGCACATCCAGGAATGATGACAGATTTGTCTGTGCTGCTCCACTTTCGGAGACAGGAGGTTGAACTAGATGGACCCACGGGCTGTAATGCCATTCTTACATTCTAAGCAAACCAAATCATCTCTCACTTTGCCCCTGAAAAGTGCAAACATACAAGTGCTGTATTAGCACAAGTTCATTTATCAATGGGTGCCAAATCAGGAATGAAGATTAAAGTTGTGACAGTCAGTCAAAGACTGATATTTGGTACATTTTTCATATATCTACCGTGAAGACAAAAAAACAGATCTTCATGGGTCAAACACATTGCTAGGGAAGCTTTTTCTCTGGGCCAGTCACTAGGAATAATGCCGTATGTCATAAGTAGAAGTGATATTTGCATTATTTTGCAGGACTGGTTGACTACTTGAAGACAAGACGACTGCGTTCTTAGGTATCTTTTCATTGACATGCAGCATTATGATACTGAATGCCAAAAGACAGTAAGGTTGGAGGAATACAATCATCAGGTAAAACAAGACAGAATTAAACCTACATTTCCACCACAGAGCTCCCATGCGTTGGTATATGAACTTTAGGAGAGGAGTGGCCCGGTTAGGTCCAGTAGAACCTTGTTTCCTTTGGCCAGTAAATAGCTAATCACTTTTTAAGTTGGCTCTCGTTACAGATATCACATTTTATATGCCTGCCCTCTTGTTCCCTTCTTTTAAGTCTTTTGAAATTCTTCAATATATGACAAGGTCTTTTAATCCAATATCACTTTTTTGTTTAGAATGAGAAGGCAATCTACCGTGTAGTATATTAAAGGGAAACCAAGTAGTTTTGGTAACAACTCAGCACGTACAGGGTTCAAATCCACCCTGCACTGATGTTCGTTACCCTGTCCCATCTCCTTCAAGCCATATGGATTTACGATTGAAGTACAACCATAGACTTGCATACAAATCAGTCACCACAGTAAATAGCAGTAACGAGACATTCTGAAGTGTAACTTGGGGCTTTCAGCCATCAGTTAGGGGGCTGTGGAGAGCTGCACTACCCCGAGGAGGGAGGGCTGGAGCAGATACCATCTCTTCCACAACAGCCTCACAGGACTGAGGACAGTGAAGGCTGTACCCTCTGTTTTAACTTCAGCCGACCGACTGGCAACTTGTTAACTAGCACGATAGCAAAAGCTGATTTAGACACACTCGACAAAATGACTGTCCAGAAGCAAACTTCTGAGATTGACCTCACAGGCTGAGACTACAAATTCTGGTTGTGACAGACTGTTGCAAGCTCCTCTAAGCTGCTGGACTGCGGCGAGAAGCCGGACTTCCTCACCCACTCCAGATCTGTGTATTTTCCAGCATGCTGGTCTTCTGAAGGGCTTCCCTGGGATAGGTCCCCAGTGTCAGCTATGAAAAGAAGGTGCTGGTCTTTTTACAGCTTGCCTTTCAAATGGCAGTTACCCTTTAATTCCTTCGAGTCCCCTGGTTTGCTTACTCCTGGCACCTGTACAACTTCAGGCTGGGGGCTGGAAGGAGGCCACTGTCCTATAACAGTGCCCTTCAGTTGGGAAACCATTCATCCAGAACCACTTTACTATTCTCCAAATGTTCATTTCTAATAGCCACACACTACACAAAATCAATACGTTCACACAAAAACACCCAGCAAACTCGTATAGTACCTTTACCGCTCCATCCAGTTTTCATACAGTATTCAAATGACTGGTCTGTATTCCTAGGCTGTCACCTAAAAGCCTCACATCTACCACACCTGTAAAGAACAGTTGTAACATGACGTTAACTAAGCATGCCATATAAGCACATTGGTTCACTCAGACTAAGCGCTGCATGTCTTAAATGCCCTGTATTTCATTTACAGCTATGTTCCTGTTACAAAGGAAGATGCTGAAATGCCTCAGATGTGTCATAGCTGAATACGCAAACACTACTGTACTGTCACACATAAAAGGTCAAGAGATGCCACAATGTCTCTTGAGAAAGGTCATTAAATGGTAAGGTTTTAGTCAATCATATCACATGGAAAGGAACATGAATGTGCAGGGCAGTTTTAAAGAAAAAATAAAATCAGCACTGCAGTTTTAGGAGAGACTCACCAAGTTACACATTTTATGACTGGGGAACTATGGCAATTTCCAAGTGTACAGAAGAAACCAAGATATATAAGAGGTAAAACAGTAGTTCAAACCTCTCCACTGTATTTGGTATTCATAAAACTTGCTACAATTCATGGACCTGTTTCTTCCATCAGTTAAATTCATATTCTTTCAAAGAATGACTCCCTTTTCTTGGTTTTAATAGCATTCATTTTCTACTAACTGAACTTTCATTGAAACAGAGCAGTCTCTAAAAACTAGACTGGCACAGACACTTATTTGCATTAAAATTTTCATTTTCCCACTTTGCTCCTTTACACACAGGCTTCACTTGATTCATTTTTTTACTCCACTGTTACTTGGCTCTCTCTGCGTTTTCATTGATTTTTTCCCCCTTTTTTGCCATCTCTCTGGAACATAATGAAAACATGCTGCCTTTAAACAGACTTGAAAATAACATAAGAAGCTTGCTCATCCCAAATATAAACACATTCCTTTTCCTACAGTTATCTGACGCGTCCTCCTTTCCAAAGGAAAAAAGAAAAAAAAAAGAATTCCTTTAAAAAAACAAGTATACACAGAAATACAGTATTTAAGAGTGGCTGTCACTGTGGTCCAGAAACATTATTGTAAATTGTAACGTCTGGCAACTTTACTGCAGAATTAACATCCTATATACATAGAACGCTTGTATGTATATTTGTATATTTATCGACTTATTCGTACGCACACAAACACACACATATATATTCAGGGATGCTTGTTAACAGAATATCGTTGCTGCTACAACACCATGCCAACAAAAGTCATTGCTAAGAAGAAGGTGACAAACTAGAGTCCTCACGTTGGTTTCTTTAACACAAAATACAGGTGCTTACAACTAAGTCTTCAGAGCAAGAGCATCCTGATGCTAGCAATTATATTTCCAATGCACTGTTCCAGAAATTGATGGCACAATTTGCATCCATAAAGTACACTATTAGGAAGAGCATTTTAATAGCATTTTGAGTGTTTATAACTTAAAGTAATGAAAATCAGTCTTTACTGGTATATAAAACAAAACCAAAACATTACATTCTACAGATGTTCATATTTCTTGGTTAAGGATAACAACGTCAGATCAACATTTCACTACTGGCCTTTTACAATAGCCAGACGTTTATATTTGAATTTAAGTGAGGATACTCAGTCTCTTACTCACAGATGCAGGAAAGATAGACAGATGTTGCAGAAGCAATCGAATATATGCTCGAACAGGGCAGTCAGGCTGCAACACCAGTCCAAAAGGCAACAGGAGAACTTTGGCTTCAACAGCAATCTTTGATCATTCTAGCTGCAACCATGCTTGGCAACAGAACAATAGCACCAATGACAATGTTAAGTTTTGGGCAAATTTGTTTAACCCATTTATTCCAGGTTTGGATTTCACACTCAGCGTTCTAGTAGACAGCATTTCATTAATCGTTTGTATCTGATGCCATCACTGGAGAGTTATCTGGACTCGGAGAGACATCTGTCACCTGTGCATAAAATGCATTTACTTTATGGGTCACCACAACTCAGAAAACAGCAAACTGGCTTTGCTGGTGTTGTACGGCTTTGCTGGTGTTGTACAGCTATTTCTGCAGTCTAGCTGTCGGACAAAACCCCAAAATTTCACACAGCTGAATCCCCACACACTTAAAACAAAGTACTAACTCACCTTGGGACTACTGAAAAATATTCTTTCAGATTAAAGGCGCAAACAGCTCAGCTAACATTTATTGGTCTATTGGAAACAAACCAAGCAAACCAAAAGGAATCTTCTGAAGAATGACAGAACATTAACAGTAGCTTCTGTTCTGAAAAACGCATATTGAACACCACCAATGTCTGCTCTCGTTCCCTCTTCTGGTTCCACAAAAAGAGGCAGAACTACATTGTCATCTACGAAGACTGTTTTCTCTCCCATCTAAATTCAACTCTGGCAGAAGATGGGTGGGGTTTTTGGACAGTGTCAAAGAAGTTAGTAGGGAGGAAGTGAAAATAGCCACTCTGGCTCATTCTCTGAACTTGCTATAGGGATGGACAAGAGCCACTTTCTGTTAAACAAGGTGATCCCCTCAAAAATTCTGGCGTCCAGTAGCTAATCTGCAAACAGCCAAGTTAAACACCTGTATGCCAGACAAAACCAGCTGTCTGTGTGCCGCTGCCAACCCATCTGCTCAATATACCTCCTACTAGTGGGTTGAGATCTTTCAGTAAATACACAGTTCAAATGCAAGATTTTTTTTTCCTGTTCTCTAATCTTCCTTAGGACCTCACTTTTCAAAGCTCCCATTGATTAACTACTCAGAAACTAGTACCTGTACTATCACCAATAGCTGGAGATCAGCTCAATTTAATTGGCTACTATAGAAATACAACCAACACGCACACAAAATTACCATCAAAATGATGTTGCCTTCTGCCACCCACTTACACACACAGTGTTGCTCAAACTCTTGCCAACAGAATTAGAAATGAATTATAAGATTAATAAGATTATCTTTTCAAAGAAGAAATAAGTTATGCAGGGAACATGGGGATTCAAGAAGGGAGTCTACAAGGGACACTGGTAGAAACTTATTTTCACTGTGTCCAGCATTAAGTCAACCAATACTGCATGAAATGAAAATAAAAATAGTTTAACCACTATTGTAGTGTGCACATATTTCAGAAGTCATTGCATAGCTGCTAGGCTTCAGGAAAGAGGACTGAAGGGATGAGGACAAAATATTGAAGTTGCCTTTCATTTCACCCACGGAGGCTTCACAGTCACACACGCAGCTGTTCCTACCAATAATAGAAGCTAAATTTGTATCTATGGAAGAAATGCCCCCCCTTCACTCCCCACACCCACCCCTCAACACAGAGATTTTCAAATCTATCCTTGCAAATAATTTTTTGTCCAGCTAAGAAAAAGATGCATGCGTTTACTGCTCATATCACTGAACCCGCAGCTGCAGAGAACCACCAGCAAAGTCCCACAGAAACAAACCTTGTGAGGAGCATTCAACACCGGGACTGAACAGTGCACACCATTCACTCTAAATGCACAATAGCATTTATTTTCCCCTCCTTGCCTAAGGGCCTGCTTTCTCCTTAGATCGCAGGTCAGTTCCCCCATCTGTTTTGGGAAGTATGCCATACCTGTCTTTAAAAGACTGTTCATAACAATTTTCACCTCTTTTATCTCTCAGTTTGTTTCTTCTTGGTTGTTTTTTTAAGGAGGAGAAGGGTTTAAATTTGTACCAAAAGAGCATTGGCCACAGTTTGTGTCTTAAGAGGAATGACTGTGCATCCACCTTTGAAATACGTCCCTAAAAAATGTTGTCCTCCACTTGCTGGGTGCATGGAAGCTTCTTTCCACAATGAACTCTTTGCCTGACTGTCTATTTTCAAGCTGGTAAAGCTTAACTAGTGCTACGCAGGATGCGTCTGACCAGGGAAGCTAATACAAACCAGCAGGACACTTACTGCATTGTGTACATTCCCTTTATATGATGTCACTCTTACTGCTGACTGGGGGGAAATACTTTTATATGATTTACTTTTCTAAAATATACAGGCAAAGTAGAGAAACTATTTGGAAGTTGCTCATTTCAGTATATTTCAACATCATTTATGCTGCAAAATAAATTAGAAGAGGTAAGGTAGAACTAGATTCTCAGTTCTTTCCCAACTAGGAAATGTTTGCTGTAACATTTACGGCTATCCATAAACTCTAACATAAATATGGAACTGTAATTTTAAATAAGCTGATGCCAAAAAGAATTGGGAAGTGTATCAGCATGTTAATTAATTCTACAGGCCTTTTTAAAGTATGCACAAATTATTGGTTTCAGTGGAAGTTCAACAAGTAAAAGATAGTGGTTTCCTTTAGATGAAATATATTCTGGAATAATAAGCATATTATCAGGACTTCGCCTCAGTCAACTCTGCTACTGTTATGGATTCACATGTCATTCAGCCTTCCTAACTCAGTTTATCCAGATGAATGAGGAGTGCAGAAGGAATACTCACACTTTTTCTAAGGGAAGACTTTACAACTGTGCAGAAGTCTGAAGGTAACACATTATTCCATTGCTGCATCTTCCTAGCAGAGAATGGGACGTATGGGGTGCATGTCCCATGCGAATGCACAGTATTTTAGAATTATTATAAGGCACTTTCGAAAAGAAAGAGAGGAGGAGGAGGAGGAGGAGGACACTACAATTGCTGGTATAGCTTGTCTCCACAGAATCACTCATACCAAAATGAGCTAGGAATCACTGAGCTCAATCCTGAGGAGAAAAATACCGATAAGAGACTGGGGGAATAAGGTCCTTTTCTGCAGAACTGGTTTGTTTCTTCATCTTCATCTTAAAGCTCGGATTCATGAAAGTTGATCGTTTATTTTGGGACAGCTGTACTGTTTCTTCTTCTGGCTTGTCACCTCTGCAAGATTCCCATGTTAAGAAGGGACAGCTTAGGTCCTGGCATAGGAGATGCTGAATGGCTCTTTAAAACCAACCATGCTCAGAAAAAAAAGCATCAATTTCATGTTAAGTCTGGCTCTAAACCCTGGTGGTTCAGCAGCTGCTACATAAGCATAGGAACCATGTCAATAAGGAAGGACAGCAGCCATTCCAATGTAAGTTCTGCCCATTCATGTATTAAAATTCAGATTGTTTTTTTTTTTATTCCTTTCATGGCTATCTAACACTTCCCTTCATTTCTTTGGTTAATGTTACTATATTTATTTAAAAATGTTTGGAGATAAATATATTAATACATTTTATAGGAAATTACATTATTTACCCTAGCAGTACAGCACTGCATTACTTGCTTAACTATGGATTGATCTTAACATACTTGAACTGGCAGAAGCCTTAAGAGTAAGGCACTTTTATGAAGTGTCTGTTATCTTTAACTACATTCAAATTAGAGGTAAAAGTTGAGTTATTTTCAGTTTGGACTCAACTTAAATCAAGAGCCATACTGTTGAGTTCAAATCCAGTGCTGTGATTCTAACCTCCTCTCATCTCTCATCCAAAATATGGGATGGAATGTTTTTGAATAGAAAGATAAATTTGCTATCTCTTTCTGTTTTTAAGTAATATGTGCCCTTCTTGTGGCAAGAACTCAAACAGTATACCTACATCACGGTCAGAGTTCACCCCTCTAACTACTGATTTATGTGAGGGAACGTGAAGAATTTAATACCGGCAGCAAATTATTCCACTTCCCTTAATTATTTTCTCCTTGTCAGATACAGTTCTTTGGTGGGTGTTTGTTTTTGCAACCATAGTGATGAGATATATTTGCTGGCTGCCATCAAAATAATTCCAAACAGTTATCTCCTGGCATCATTTTTTATTCAGCAAAACCAGACATACGCCTGCTTTACACCCAAAGGGTAGGAATTTGGAGACTATGCTCCCAAAATAGCACTTAAATTATTTTTCTAAATCAGACCCATAGTTTACCACTTTGGTACATTCCCCCCCAGATTAAGATGGCTCTTTCTATGAACACAAAACTGGATACATCCAAAATTTTCTTATTATTCCATCCTTGAAGAAAAAAAAAAATGACTGCCTTTATATCTCATATTTAAATATTCTTCAGAGCAATACCTTCTTTAACTCGTGTGTAATATATCGCACGATTTGCCCACAACGGTGTTGTGCTAGTATTCCTTTTGGTGTGAAAAAATCGCAGTGTATGATTTGACAAGCTGCTGACAAAACCAACGTGAATTTAAAACCACACAGGAATCAAACTCTCACTGAAAGACTATACTGATCTGGCAACAGCGTATTTGAAAGCATGGGCGTATATGTCTATAAACATATATTGACTAATTGACTTTGCTGCCCTTGGATGTAAGCGATGATTTTGACAGATCTACATCGCTCACAGCATCACAGAACAGAGTTTAACCCCATGTCATCAGTTTGGAGGCTCTGATTACATTTTCTGCCGAAGTTAACAGGGATGGTGGGACAGCAACCTTTGCAGCTCCTGAAGTTAAATCCAGCAGGGCCTGTGAATCAGAGCGCTCAGTAACTGCAGCTCACAGGAAGGCAAACTGAGCTTTATGGCAGTTTGCTCTGCTACCACAGACTGTGACTTCTCAGGGCAGGCACACTGCCTAGTTAGCCACCCCTCCCACTGGCGCGATAGCATCTAGCAGGAGGATGGGCAGAGAGCTGGGGGCAGGAATCCCTTTCGTCATGCCAGCTTGAATTGGCAGAGCTTGGGATTCAAAGCACGTATCCACATGAGCAGGCCTCATTCTCAGAGCTGGAATAGCCCCATTGATTCAGCGTATCCAAAGTAATTGGATTATGAAACAACAGTAAACTCTATCCTCACATTTTCTCTACATCTCCTCTTATTGATATATGGCGTTTTTGGTTCTATTTTTAAAAAGAGGAGGATGTAGCTGCGCTATAACCAGATTTACAGTGTAACCAGATAGGTAATGGTGTGGGGAAGCCTGTGGTTGCAAAGAGCTGAATATGCTGGTGGTACCAAAGGCATGAGGTACCAGGAGGTAATTAGTCTGGGGAATCATCACTGGTTAATGTTGCTTCAAATAATTCTGGGCAAGTTCCCAGCTAAACTGAACTCCAGGACTGTCACAAAACCAGGAGTTATTTTGCTGACACCCACCTGCCACCCCCAGGAGCTGCTCTAAGCCATTCCTGGAAGTAGCTGAGGACTAACTTTTTAGCCAGATTACAAAATGAGACTGATGAAGGGAAACTGGAATCAACAAAATGCTTTTTCTCTCTGGCACACAGCTGGAATCCAATCTGAGGGTGGAAATGATTTCAGAGGCTTCAGCCTGTCCCCTGATTGACAGCTTTCCAACATTCTCACTTTCCATCACGAGGAAGGCATTGTCACAACAACTGGAAGGAAGCCTTTGTGCATGACAGAGTTTAACAATACAGCATTGTGGGAGCCATTTGTTTCCCTTTCATTAATGAAGATGTATAGGACATTAAGTACTACTCATCATTTAAAGGCCAATTTCTATTAGAAGGGATGGCATTTGCTGTTCCCAATATAAGCAAGAGTCGGGATTGCTGTCAGAGCAGTCCATGTCCTCCAGGATGGGTGTTGCTAGTGAGTATTATTGTTTAAAAATAAAAATAGTTTCTAAACAAAATGTTGTGGGAGGATAAAAGTTCAGTTCAAGTTGGGCAGTGGCTCGCCTGGGTTTCGTGGAGTAATTGCTAATTGTGAAAGCTCTGCCCAATGCTCTGTTTACCAAGGATGTTTTGCCCATTTTAGCTGAGGTGGGGCTCATTTCCTTAACAGACACAGAACAGAGCTGCAGTCTGCTCTGTATCCTGCTTTGACAGAGCATGCTCAGACCCTTAGGCATTCACAGAAAGTAAAAGTATCTCCCCCTCTTCTTACTATATAGCGGGCTTGGATAAAAGGATCAGGATGTCTGTTGTTGGTGTTCAGAATTTACCTCCTCTAACTTGTGTAGTTCAGAAACATTGAAGGTCAAGTGCAATTCAGTGCTTGCCCCGGTTAATCCTTCCTGCCGGGCTCAGCTGAAACGCAGCATTCTCAGTACGCCGTTCTGATCACAGTGCACGTGAGCAGCAGAAGAAACTGAGCGCGCTGTTCCTGCCTCGAGTTTGTTCAGTAACTCCGGCTCGCAATCAGTAACAGCACAATAACACATGTGATATGTTGATATTAGCAAACCTCAGTCCTGACTGCAGTCGGATGAAAGTTAAAATTGATTGATTACAGAAACTTCTGTGGGTTACAAGCTCTGCAATAGTAGAGCCCTCCCGCATTAGCACCCTCACGTAAATGATTTACCTCTCCTAAGAATCACTAGCTGAAAAACTGCAGAGGAGAAAAACATTACTTTGCTTGTTAATGAGCTCTTCTCTCTTTTTATAAAATTAACACAAGACGGAACCAAATAAAGAAATCTTTAGATAACCTAAAATTTAAAGCATGTGGTATCTGATTGAAGGAGTGGTTTTAAGCTCCAGAGAATTCTCTGCCAAGCATTTAGGACCATCAGCCAGAATAGTCCTGCAAATCAGTGCCAGGTCAGAAGATTATAATTACCAGTTTACTATGATTATTCTTCTCATATCATATTACACTGGTAATTTATCCTACATTTACAGTCAGGGCTCCCATTTCTGCCCTGCTATCATGTTAACAGCCACGTTTTCAGCCTTTTTTTCAGATACGGTGAGGTATCTGTATAGTCCCATGCTAAATGAGAGTACTTGAACTTCAGGCTAGTTCTATGAACTGAACTCAGTAGGACTGGAAAGGCACTGGGTAGGACTACACAGTTCCATATGGGCCATCACATGTAATGGCACTGGAGCTAATTATGTCAGCAACAGCAGTATTAACTCTGGATTCCTCAGCCTTTGCCAAGTTACATCTAGAACATGGAAAACCTTGTATCACTGTGTTTGTCTAACAGTAGTATGAATTACATACCTTGGCCTTAAAAACAAGAAAAAGGATTGGGCAAGTTAGTCTTTCACTTTTAACAATGACACTGCACTCAAGATGGCAACAGGTATCAAATAAAGTGATTCCTAGCACCCTGTCCTCAATCTGAGTCATAGTCCTAGGGATCTAAAGGCCTTTGAATAGTATTTCCTTTTTTCTATTGTCTTTAGCTCGTTAGTACTGAAGGAGACTGCTACTGATTACATAGCACCTTCAACAATAAGACAGGGTGGATGCTCGAGGGCAGGATGTGTGAAGTGCCACGGAGGAGAAACTCTGTGCAGCAAAAGCTTTAAGCAATGTTATGTTTCCCAAGGTTCATACACACTAAACTATATACCAGCGCTTGAGAATGTGGTGCACTTGCCGAGACAGATGGCACACGCCAGTTAGGCAAAATCTGTGGAATGGAAGAAAAAAATCCTAAGTTCCAGGAAAAGCTGCTTTCTGTTGAACTGATGTTCACAAATGTCAACATGCCTCTGGAGGGTTCTGTTTACCAAAGGTGGCTTGTTTTATGTTTTGTGTTTGGGCTAAGTTCACTGCACATGCTGACGCTACTAGTTTTATTTCCATTCTCTCCCATTCCTGCATACCACACTCCCACAATTCTCTACAGCACGATTTGGCTGGCACATTTTGCAAGATTTCAAGGGCAGTGAAAACTGCATTCTTATTATATCACACGTAAGCCCAGTGCTTCTGGATCATGTTGGAATTACTGAGAATACTCATTTTAGCTCCACAGCAGGCTCCTGTGATGCTGCCCAAAAACCATCTGACTTACTACAAATGCACTATGTGGTTGCTCTGAGCATGTAACATGAACATATCTGGAATCTCCAAGCTGTGCAGTGTCTCTGCCTAATCTGCTGAACATCCATAAATTCTGCACAGATGTAGAAGAGACTCAAATTCTTCCTGCAAAAAAATTTCCAGATGGAAAATGAAGACACATACAGGGAAATCGGACCAACCAGACCTCAGTTCAGAGATTCCTTGCAGTCTCAGTGCTTTCCCCTGTCAAGAAGGATGAGGGCACACGTTCTCCCCTTTCTCCACGTCAGCTTTCTGATCCTGCAGCGTAGGAGGCAGTGAGTCAAAGATATCATGTGGCACATGCAGAAATGACAGTTGAGTTGAACAAAAAAACCCTGCGTAGCTTGGGCACCTGTTTAAAAAGAATGTTTACTATAATCAGGGCAAACAAGAGGCACATATACCAACCTAAAGCACCTGGGAATGCTCTACCATAACCTTTTGCTTTCCCTTTAACAACAGTACTTTTTCCAGTTATCTGAATTAACCCTTCTGTTTTGCTTCTCAATTAAAAAAACATATAAATAAGAACAATTCCACCAGCATCTGAGCAAAACCAACAAAAGTGGGAAGGTCCTGCTCCCACTCCCTTCTATGCCATTTCTTCCTTCTCTCCTGGGATCCCTCCCCTGCCCCTTGCACCAGACGAGGCACTGGTCAAATATTTGCATGAAACAATTCAACTTACTAACTCCAGAAAATCCTGCCCTTTTCATGCTGGGTGAACAGGTTGAAGTGGCTCACTGAGGAGTCTGTCAAGGCCTAGACCAGACGCAGAATAAGCGCCGGATGTGGACAGCCTGGAGCAAAGGAACAAGATTACCCCCTTCCAGCAGCAATGAGCTTCTAGATGAGCTCACCTTGCCTCATGGAACCACAGGCTTAGAGGTTTAACTCTAAGCTCTTGTTGCCACATAGTTAACTCACGGTAACCCGGCATCGTTACAGGGACTACGTGGAAAGAACATGCTTAGCCAACAAGTTTGGACTGCTGTATGGTCACAGAGAACTTTCCAGCAACTCAGAACTTTCTTCTCTGCCACTGAGGAAGGAGAACACCATCTTTATAGCAGCTCTTGCCATATCTCTTGAGATGTAGCTGCATTTATATTCTGAAGGGATCAAGGAAGGTTGCTCCTTTGGTGGACAGCTAAAAGGAGGAGGAGGAGGAAGAAAGAAGAACCA
Organism: Struthio camelus; assembly: GCF_040807025.1. Lineage (NCBI taxonomy): Eukaryota > Metazoa > Chordata > Aves > Struthioniformes > Struthionidae > Struthio > Struthio camelus. The sequence continues at coordinate 10,848,107 of NC_090953.1, forward strand.
ACTCAGAAGCTACATTCATCTACTTTTGTCTGCTTGCTTTCTCTTTTATTTCATCTTTACTTCACATTTCAGCATTGTAAGTGGCAACAACAGTGAGCATTTACTCTAAATAAGTAATAAAGTATTTCACTTCATGGTTTCACCCTCAATAGCCAGAAAAAACTCAAAATAGCCCTAGTTAGTAACACGTGGCCAGTTTAGATCAATATATCACTGAATGGCTCCTCACTGGTTCTTTTCCTCCCACTCTATTCAGCTGTCTCTCCCCAAAACAGGCAACTTTCAAAACATAAAGAGCTGGCAATGGAAAAACTACTGCTATTTCATGATCTTTAGAAGTGAATAATAGTTGAAATAATAAATAACTGAAATAGATGCTCTCCTAACATCCAGGTAAATCAGAGACCACCCAAGAACACCATAGCACCTCATCTCCACACTCTCCAGGTTGTGTTAGTCTCTTTCAGGGCGTATTGGTGCTTGTCTCACTCTATGCCACACACTAGGCATACAACCCATAGCAGTTCCAGTGAGCCGTTTTCAGATGCATTCACCTTAATGTGTCGTAAATGCTGTTACAGAAGGACTGACTTCCAAACAGCTATACCTTTTAAAAGCATTAAGGAACATAGCTTCCTAGCAAGAGAGCAATGCCTTTTGCATGCTAACAAATCTCACTTTATGTTGTGGTCTTTCTTTTTATTATTATAGACTCTTATTTATCTGAGGAAACCCTTTCAGATGCCAGAAATTCATCTATTTTAGCTAAAGAGAAGGTAAAATTGCCTCCCAAAATTTTACTGAAATTAAAATATATAGAAATAGAAAATTACCTTTCAGCAGAATTTAGGGGGAAATTCTGTTCTTGATCATAGCTATGTAACAAATTGGTACATAGAAAGATTTAGTAGAAAATGAAATGTTTGAACAAACAATAATGCCTCTAATGTCACTTTTTGGTTCTTGTGGATTATATAGTCTAACAGCTGTTCTAGCCCACGTACACATTAGTAACTGCCTTATTCCTAAAGCTTATGCTTTCTAAAATTATGTTCCATAATTAAGCAAAACAATACTATGATGCAAGAGCATTAGTTCTAATGAAAACCAGTCATATATCAGCCATCAGCTTAATTCACTCTTCACAGATCCCTGAAATAAAAGGATTAACCATTGCAAATCCTCCTGGTACTTCACATTTAATCACAAGCAATTTATGATAATTTATTCCACATGTCTGATACCATGAAAAAAATTTGCAAACAAAGCTTGCTGATGCCTCCAGGAAGTGAGCTGTTCATTCTGTGCTAATATTAGAAGCAGGCTACAGCAACGCAGTATGTAACATTCGTTCCATACCCCCAAATGTTTTGAGTCATTATTTTCTGCACGTACAAAACAAATGCGTGTGTCCGGCAGTAATTATACTCAAGGTATTTGACACATCCGTACTGAATGACTTACAAATATCAAGAACTGAAAGAGAAACTTTGCTAACATTTCAATCCAATAGCACAGGAGTATCAGAATTAACTTGTTGCTCTTTTCATAATTGAAGGGTGTCTCACAGTGGGAAAGTACTTTTGATTAATGCATGCCTTTTCCCTTCTTTATACGACACATACTCACAGTTTTTCTTTTAATCAGTGGCTTTTGGAAAAGCAAGGCCTTCTTTTTAAACCCAAATGCTTAAAACAGGTGCTGACTTCTGGGTTACTCTTGCCAAAGAGGGAAAAACAGCCAGTCATGACCTCCTATGGCAACCTGGGGTTCACAGCTCCTGCTGAATTCAACAGCAGTGAGATAATACTGGCTCACTGATTAGCACTATCTTGACTCTGGATGAGGCCATGGCACCTGGCTCTCCCTCAATTTACAGTTCAGAAATAACCAGGAAACCTACTACTGGCACACTTAACTTCTAATTTGGGAAAGGAAAATACTGTCTGGCAAGCCTGCAAGGCTGCTGACCCTGGTCTGCTGGAACCATGCAAACCCTGCTGCTCTGCACTGTATCCTGAACTAATCAGTCTTAGCTTGCACAATTTCTTCCCTGTGTGAATAAAAACCTGACTAACTGTCACTTTTCATCTTGTCCAGCTTTAGGGGCCTAAATTAAGGACATCATGATGATGTGATTTTTACTGAGCTGTTTTTTTTTCCCTTTGCAGGTGGAAGTATCTTAGAAATGGGGGTAGCATTTCCGGCAGCTTTCACGTTTCATTAGGCAAACCAGCACTCACCAGGAAACAGTGGCATGAAAATGCCTGTCTAGCAGCTGCCTCACCGGCCTCCAGTTCTTATCATCAGACAAAATACAGCAAAGGGAGTGTTTAGACTGCAGAAAGAGGCCAGGTTGGCATCTATATTTAGATATTAATTAAGAAGACAAATTAATGGCTATTTTCCTTTGTCAATATTTTTGAAAGAGTTTCAAGGTTGGTTGGCTTTTTTCTTCCTTCTCCTAGCAATGTTTGATCTCTATCTTCCTATCCATAGCACTCCCCCGAAGGCTGCAAACCTAATTATGAGAGGACTAAAAGAGTTGATTAATTTCCCAGTAGCACCATGTCCCAAGTCACCATGTGTATATGTCATTAAGTAAGGGTTAGTTTTCTCTGGCTGCTGTCTCTTTAAATACATATTCTGGCTCTACAGGTCAGCAGTGCCATGCATTGCACCAATGCGTGCCATGCACCAACAGGTATCTAGGCACAAAACATACTATTGGCCTGGAAAGTCAAATTACTAATTCATGCCCAGTATTTGATACAAGCATAGTTTTTTGGATGATATAACACCTTGCTGTAACAGGTGGAAGGGTTCAAACAAAATTTGCAGAAATTCTGAGTTATAAATGTCTTCAGTCATTAATAAATAAATCAGTTTCATGTTGAAACTAACTTATAACCACAAAAAAGCACGTTTAAAAGCTTTAAAGTGCTTGTGCCACTGTGTCGCAAAATATAAACACTGAAAGATTAAAAAAGTAAATTCGATTTTCTTTTTTACAAAGATGGCAAACAGGAAAGCACAGATAGTTCTGGCGGGCTTTGCTTCTCCACAGTAGTTCTCATTAACCTAAGTGTTTTACAAAACATGTGCAAGAACGGAATTTTTAAAAAAGATCCCTCAAGTAAAACTCAATCTGCACTCGAGTTTTCAAACCTTTGGCTGTCCTATGCATCCTCAGGTGTGACTCTGAGCGGTCTGTTGATTTCCCCATTCCAGGGCCTTCATTTCAGGCATTTTTTGTTGTTTATGTTGCTGTTGTCTGTCATCCAGAGGGGTTTAGACAATTCAGTTATTTCTGCAGTAGCCAAAGAGAAAAGGCAGAATGTTAATAATAATATAGGATTGCCAGGAAACAGCTGTGAATTGTCAGTTCAACGATACGCTAGGAGAGAAATGTAAGCAGATATCGGATGAATATTTTTAATGAAAATAGATAGCATATCCGAAGTACTTCTATTAGTACCCACAGACAGAGGGGAATTAAGTTTTAATAATCAGTACTTCTGGCTCATGCCAGTGCCGTTGCTCTGACACAAACAGATCATACTCCCAGATTAATCTTGGGAATAAGATTAAAACTAGTAATTCGATATTCTTTAGAAGTGAGAAAGAATGTCACCCCTTTAAGGCCCAGTCACGATGACATTTCTGTATGATTCATTTTGCCTTGAAAACCAGAAGTGCTTTACACTTACCTGATTTGGGAATGTTACTGTTTAATAAATCCGAACGCACTGATCACTTGGGTAAAAATAGAAGTTGCCCTGTGATCAGATTAGGTAGTGTTTCATTTATGTTTTTAAAATAAAATTCTTGCTGTTTTTGTCACCAGGGCAAGCTCTCAGACATGTAATTCATTAACACTGCCCACAGGTTTCAGTAGAATTTATGCCGTGCTTACAAGCGAATATGAAATAATGAACCTCTTCCCAGATAGAGAAGCTCTAACTGCCTACTGTTTTTTTCCCCAGATGTAAGCATCATTTCCTGTTATATACCAGAGCTTTGAATGTTAATCTGATAGTGACATGTCATTTCTATGGGCGTTGTCAAGAGTTCATATTTGATAGCCCGGTGATCATTTTAGCAGTTGTTAACTCTCAAGCAGCTCCTGTTTTCTCTGAACTCTGGAATATCCAACAGGAATTACATGTGCACACACACCATTCCGTCATATGAACGATGATCTTTGAACACATTTCAGGAAAAAGTGTGTGCTATTCTAAATACAGCTTTAAAAATAGCTTCTGTGCAGACAGATTGATTTCTGCCTAGTGGTATTTTGTTCTCTTCTGTCTATTTAAATGAATAACCTTTGCAACATAAAATGGGAGGGAAAATGGAATGATGAGAATGGGAATGAGTGATATGTATGGGAATCTTGAGGATGACACAGTTCCATTGTGTCTTTGTGATGTTAATCTTTCCAACTGTGAAACTTCAAAACACTTAAGTCCAGGATTTTAGGGCAGGTCGGGTGTGTCTTTTCCCGAATCTATGGCTGGGCGGGAGACTCAGAAATCTTTCTGCTGGAGACTTCCTGATAAAGAGAAAACACATAGCCAAACTGGCTTGCCGAAACAGATGTAGCTGTTGCTTTTCTACCAGAAATCAGCAAAGCAGAGGTTTGGAGTAATTCTCAGAATAAAAGATAAAAATAGAATTAAAGAAATGCCAGTTTGTGGAAATATGTCATGTCTACATCAGCAAGTAATTTGGCACAATAGGAATGGATCAGTAGACCAAAGCAATTTGTTCTCAGGCCTTTATGCCTACACAATCTGCTTTTCTACGGCTTCATGTGGGACTTAGATTTAGTCTGGTTCTCAGATTAAATATGACCCACACAAGTGGTCTAACCTCATCAAAAGACCAATCATCAGTTCAGATTGTAATGCCTGGCCTTGGAGCACATGAAGTACACAACTCGTGTGAGCCTCATGAGTGAGGCTTATTGTTTATTTTTCTCCAAGAAGAGTCTAGCTCACATGCACCAAAACCATTCTGCAAACTGATCCAATGCACTGGGATTGGCTTCAAAAACACGCTACTTTCAAATGGAAATGCTAATGCAGATGCAGCCACAACCATCTTCTTAGATCTTTTTATTCTCATACTCAGCCCCATCACCTAATGGCTGTTTTCAGCCATTCAGTTCTCATTTGAAAATCAATACCAGTTCATCTCTTCTTCTCCCTTCCACTTCCACAGGGTTCTCTCCCAACTGCCACCTCCATCTTCCCCAGTAATCCTCTTCCTGGGCAGTAGAAAACCCCAGAAATGGTGGTCCTGTTTGACTTCTCACTTGTCATACTTTGTTAAGTCTTACCAAGCCTTGCAAGAAGCTTCCTTCGAGGGTTTCAGGTCAGAGGATAAGCATTTGAATGCTTGCACTTTTTCAAACTAAGCTTTAACACATTTTTTTAAATGTAATAAAATTTAAATTGCTGTGTAGCTTTAACAACTCCATTTCCTTATAATATGATGAAAGATGGAAGGTAAACAATCATTTATTTAAAATGGCTTATCCAGAGCTGTCTGTGATAGTTTCACATTTCCAAATGAATTAACAGCTGCTGTAAGTTGGTGGCAATATAACACTGGAGGCCAAGTCCTCTTTTAGCACAAGCAGGAAAGGCAGTAAAGCTTCTTCTACAACATTCTTCCATGACACTCCAGTCCTGGCTTGATGGGATCACACCTCCCGGTCCACTTTCTCCCTCTTTACTGAGATTTTCATCAAAAAAGCAAGCATTGCTAGCATTTGTTGCAATGGTCAAATGTTTCTCTCTGGGACGTGGACTTTTTCCAGCAACTCATTTTACTAAGACCACAAAATAAAATGATATCAGCCTGTATTCTATCTTTGGCCTGGACTCAAATCCAAACTAGTGACCATGCAAAGACTACAAAACAATCACAAGGAACTGAAGGGCACACAAGATTGAATTTGAAGCATGTCGTCCATTGTCAGTCCCATAAATCACGCTGTTTTTAGTTATGGCTGCCATAGTCCTATTTGGTGCCCCAAGCATCACCCTTACACTCCTTTCAGCTGAATTTTGTACAATTAAAAACACTAACAGGATAATGGGCCCACTGTCTATCTCATGATGTAGTTAGTCTACAATAACTTTATTCCAAAGTAAAGCTGGAAGAAAAATAAAGAAGGGAAATGTAGGACCGGAAATGGCTGATAGATACACACCTAGTGCAATGGGCAAAATATCTACACTAATGTACCTAAAAGATTTAACAGAAGCTATTGCTTGCACTAAACTAAGCTTTTTATAATTAAGAACAGTCTAGAATGCTAAACAATTCCAGAGTAAAGCAGTCTGCAAAATGGAGAGGCCTGTTAGTGAATTACTCCAGGGAAAGCTCAGTGACTTGCAGAAGTTTTACCAAAACTATACAAGATCATGAGTTTTGAAACTCTTAGTTTGATAGTGTGCATGCTTATCAAAAAGTCATTGAGTCAGCATTTTTGAAGTAACTAAAAAAGCAGCTAAAAAAATTATTTATATTCCCTTCCTCTGCAGCTTTGAGAATACATGATTTTGGCATTCCAAGCAAAAGTTTAAAGAGAAAAACAGAAGGGCTTAACACGATTCAGAGTCTGTATGTCTTCTATTTTGTTTTTACTTTTTGGACTATTCAGATCTACTGTTTTCTCACAGGATGATGCCCTACAAATGAAATCTTTGTTCACAACAAGAAAAGGCTCAAGATGCTATATATTCTTGAGTACATGAATCCAAACGCTACATAAAAATTGAATTAACATAACAGTAGTGTGAATTCAGTGTCAGTGGATATACAGATTAATGAAAGAACTGAAAAGTGCATATAGAAAGCACATGAACTAGCTCAGTTCTGCATTTTGGAGGCTGGAAACAAATATGTATTCCATAAATTTGCGAGATTTAAAAGGTATTTATGCTCACTTCTCATTTGGCTAGGATTGTTTCATTGCATGTGAGCTCATTGACCGCTTCAACAGAGCCTAAGACTCTAGGTGCTTTCACAAAATATAAAAATACGTCTAATTTAAAGCATTACACACAACAGAAATTGTAACATGTAGATTACGCATTGCTGCAGTTTCCAAGAGGCATTAAATGCAATGAATGAGTTATCACTTTTGAGGGAGCAAAAGTTGGAGGGATGGCTTACTTTTTTATTGTACATACACTATTACCACATCACCCTGATCTGAGATATGAAACAAAAACTTCCATGTACCTCAGACTTGTTTCATTACCCACCTTGCCAACCTCCAAGAGGCCAAAGTTGATCCAAGTAGATGTGAGACTATGCAACCACCCATGCTTCACAAGCTTACAGTGGGTCTAAAAGACAGAGTAAAAATACTCACAGCCACAGAGTTTTCTCTGTATTAGAGCTCCCACCAGGAACTGCTCTGGTATTAACAATGGTGGGAAATATTTGCCCAGAACCACTGCCAAACAAAACTATCAGTTATCCATTGAAGACAAAGGCATGTTGAATATCTGCATTGCTAGCTACTCAGCTGAACTTGTTTTTCACTTGATCATACAACAAAGAATAAAAAGCACTGCAGATGGCTGCTTCTCTTTTTGTGTGTAGAATTTATGAGTTCTATTCTGTTTGTCACAATATTGAAGGAGGAGGCATTGTTAATATAAGCTAACCGCTGTCCTCAGTAAAAATGTGTCTAATTAGAGTGAAATGACATTTTATTCATTGAGAAAACAGGCATCCATCCTAAATTCCTTTCAGTGACTAAGGCATGATGATACATTTGACATTAATTACATTGTGGTTCTATAATGCTCATTTGCAGGACTGACTGGCACTAAAAAGTTTTTCTATTCCTACCTCAGCAAATCTCTAGGAATAATCAGTGTAAGCTGCAGCACGATCAGTTTCCAAGGGCTAGAGTGTTTTGGAACATCTACTTTCATAAAAAAGCATCAAGGCATTATTTGTTCTTTACCACAGAGAGAAAAATCATTTTCTTTTTTTCTGTCTCACTGCCTCCTCCTCCTTCCTTTAAATCCTTGCCTTGTTCTCCAGTGTATCCACAATGTTGCTGGAAATATCATTTGCTTTGCCTGACACTCATCATATTTCATTCCCTCTTTGAGCCTGATTTACAGGTTTCATCTTCCCTTTCCAGACTTCCTGTCTTCACCCTTCATGTCTTGTATAACATCTCCGTCATCACGGCCAATCCCTGCTTTGTCTCTAGACCTTTGCACTGTCTAGACAGCTAAGATCAAAAAGGCACCTCAGTACATTTTTCAGAAAATACACAAATACATTATTCAGGATACTACCCTGCCAAGGACTGAGGATTAGGACAACGCAGGGAGACAGAAGAACACGTGCTGCTGAAAAGAACGGTAAGACCACTGTGAGATTGCACCTGTTACGAGCAAGCTTCCTTGAGCCACAAGCGTGAAAAAACCAGTGTGTTCAACACACTGGGCAGCAGACCTGACTAAAAGAATGATGTTTTTAATTCCAGTGTTTCAAATTGCCTGTTTTTCTTTTTGCACTAATGACTGATGTAAGCATATAAGCAGTGTTGCTCCAGCTATAACACAAAAAAAGGACAGCTCCAGTTAGCACTTAGCCATCCTACACTGAAATGCCTAGGTTAAATCATCAAGCAATTATGAACTACACTGGAAAAAAAATTATGGTGAACTTAGATCAGGTAGCTGCTCACTCTATTTCAATTTCTCCACTTGTCAGGCAGACACACAAACAGCTGCCTTCCAGAGCTGTTGAGGCCCCTCTAGTTAATCTTGAATGTGCTTTGAGGTAAACACAGCTGAACACTATAAGCGCATTATTATTATTGGGTTTATCTGTCATTTAAGTGAGAAAGATACCGTAGTTAAATATCATCTTTTTTACTGCACGAAGACAAATCTTCCAGTTTATTTTGGGCATATTTGTCTTTGAAAAGCTTTCAGGAAGTTCAGCAATTCTAGCTCCCGCAGGACTGCAGATGGCCTTTGCCAGGATTACCACTTCACCAACTGTACGGAGGATAACAGAACCAGTGACTGGTCCATGCCAGGATATGTGAAATAACGAGAACAGTGACTGTTAGTAGTAAATCATGCTTGCTAAGCTGGTATACAAATATATACCTTTTACAGGAGCATCAAAAGTTATTAAAGCAACAAAGATGGCCACCAGCTTTCCAAGTTTAACTAGAATTGTGCAGAATTCCCAATAACATGAAATACAACAGGCAAAAACTTTTGCGAACAGATGCTTCCAGCCTTCCAGAATACTTTTCTGCTGATAGGAACAGAAACCTCTTTCATGGTTTTACAGACTGAAGCTCAGTACTTTGATCAGCTCACGTTAGAAGTTAATAATGGCCAGGGGTATTCCTAACACTTTCTTTCACAGGTCAAGGCTTTGCGTTTCCTAATTATATACAGAAAGAAGAATCCAGCACACTCTATGTTGTGATCATTTCTTCTTTAACATACATACATATTCAGTTTGTTCACTTTCTTCTTAATTTTTTCTTTTTTCTTGGCAAGACCTCAAAAAAATTTTTTTTGGGGGGGGGAACAGCTTTTAAAATTATAATTCAGTGCAGGCTGTATATCAGAAAGACTTTTACTGAAAGCAGGAAAGTACGTAATCGTGTTAAGAAAAAAACCTAGCCAAACTTTACCCAACCATGGGATGTACCTGCAACTTGCAAAAGGCCACTCCTAAATCATACATTTCATTGTCGCTCTTGGTCACTTTCATGCTTCATACCAAGTGAGATGCAGCCAGCAGAGGACACAAGCTACAAAAATAATGGTATAAATAAATGCACTCCCACATGAGACATATTTATAAAAGGAACGTAAGGGACCACAGGACTTTCAAGATACCTTTCGGAACAGTTTAATGCACTGTCCTCCTTCACATTTATTGTGCTCTAAACTTTAGATAAGGCATAACAAATAAGCGCAAGAGGAAAGGAGAAGAGGGCAGTGGTTACAAAAGTAATGAATAAAAGTAACAGGAATATGTATTATGCTCAGTAAGTATCTGGAACTCATAGAGCGAAAATACATGCAACAGTAGAGTTCTGTCTGAAGTGCCTGTCTGAGCAACTCTTTGATCAGCTTTGACTGATGCTATGAAATAAAGGAATTTGGAAAAAGAAACAAAATGAGTAAAGAAAACAACTTCAGAGGTAGCAAGAAGTAAGTAAAATGGAATTGAGAGGAGCAAAACAATGGAAGAAAAGGGAAGAGGAGGAAAAAAAAAAGAATATTATTCCAACGCTTCCTTCTCTGTGTTGATAATGCTGTTGCATTCCTTATCAACCAGAACCACATGGTCAGATTTGATTCTTTCTTTCTTCATGCCCTGAGTTTGAAAGAATCAGAAGAATGCCACTTATTCCTCCATCCAGTCGCTAAGAGGCAAACTTTTCTCTCTCCTTACAGCCAGTATTCGGATCTAGCTCGTCTCCAAGGTTAATTCACTTTTCTCCTCTCTGAATATATCCTCAGTTCTCCAAAGTTATACAATGTGCAAGTGGCCAAGATCACTACTTAAAACTTTGCTGTTAATTTAACCAAGTCTTTGGTATTTCTTATCTTATGCATTCACTAACGTTTTATTGACATAAAAGCTTGCAGTATTGCCTTAAGAGCATATTTGTATTCCTGCAAGACTATCTCCATTCAGAATTTTTTAATCTTAAATTTGACTCTACTGAATCATGCACTTACCCTGCTACATCATGGGAAATCACTACAAGATGATCCTAATTAGTCTTGTATAAGAGAACACGATTGCTTTAAGTTTTGCCAACGACTGCTGCCAGGATCAACTGAAATTAAAAAGTAGTTTGTAGATTTAGTGATTGTTCTCCATAGAGACTTACATCCTCACATGACACCTGTAAGACAGAGAACAGTTCTGTATGTCAAAAGACTATGTAAAATGGAGCTAAATGCATAGCCTTATATGATTATCATTTTACACAAATATAAGTCCACTGACATCAATGGAGTACCCTGCAATAAGAACTAAATCCATCAGCTTTTTCTTTTATTGAATATAACCCATTAGTTTTTGTAATGCTAATTTTGTTCTACCTTTCATTTCATGTTTCCTATAGCTACTATCAGTTTAAGGTTGCTCAAAGATAATCAGGCTTTCACTTTCCATGTGAAAGCACTAGCTAAAGAGTTGGAGCGTTTAAAAAAAAAAACTTGAAATTGCTGTATTTATTTAATATTACTTATGCCTCAGCAATTCCTACCAATATCAAACAACACATTGTCTTAGGAACCGCGTCAGACATGAACAGACTGTACGGATCAGGATGACTCTGTATGTTCTTTTATATATCTGCTTCTTCCTAGGTAGGTTCCTGGAAGTTTAAATAATGACAACGCACGTGGCCTGGTGATCTTAATAACAGATCCCTACCTTCTAATTAGTTCTGCACATATTACTGAAAACACCTTGTGCTGTCAGGGACATTGTTGAAGGAGGAAGGAAAGTAGCACTATCATTTTCTTGATGAACACAAATAATACATTTTAAGCATATTTTATGCCAAAGGGAACCTTGGTCAAAAGTTCTTTACATATAACGAAATACAATTCAGCAGTGCTTTCAGCAGCTCCTTTCGCTAAGAAGGGAGTATACACACCCCCTTGTGGAAGCTGCCCAGTTTTCTATATGAACAACACATACACAAGCCAGTAACAGCAGCACTCTTGTATCAGAGCACTGAATACTCTTCCCACAGGCAGATATCCTGCCTCCTTCCCCGCAAGCCCTCACTCACCCTTGCTTCCACGCAGCTCTCCTTTTTGCAGGTGTCAAACTTGGGAGAAAACTGGCTCACTCTGTATCGTTCCGTCACACTGAAAAGAGCGGACAGGAGGGAGGACGTGCATCGACACTTTAAAAGTTAGTTCACCAAGGAAGTTATTTCTGCCCAGAACCAGCATTCAAGGAACGAATGATCCATACCTTTCTGTAGCAAGATGTCCAGGTGTCAGAAAGGGGCCTTTCGTTCATAATTCCTTACGAAAGGATTTTTTTTCTTTCCTCTCGTGCAGTAACTGCAGGATTTTGGCTGGTCCCCAGGAGCAGTTGGGGTGTTGCTGTTCTAGCTTTTCATTTTGGACTAGCAAATGCATTGTATACTGCAAGGACCATTTTAACATTTGTGTATAGCAAATTTATCACTTTATTTATGCTCTCTCTGTTCCCTGACTCCTCAACATTATAATGGCATGCCATTTCTCTCACACAGTTTGAAGAAAAGCTACCAACTGAGCAATGCTAATTTACTAATCAGTAGTGACAAAGAAATATGGAAATATTTAACATCTCAAATTAGAGCAGTTGCCAGGGTCTTCAGATGTATAAAATATTTTCTGTAGCCTGTGATGTCTAACATAAATACACTGCCAGGGTAAGGTCATCCAAATCAAAGCCATAAATAGCGGAATGGTGGCAGAAAATTTTAAAAACAATTACAATACACATGTTCTTTTCCCCTTAGGACAAAAGATTCTCATCATGTTCCTTTTTGTTATACCAGAAATATTTAACTAATTCATGTTCTGTGGTATAAATACATAGGTCAGTTTCTGTTCCTTTTATTTTTAATAGCTTGTTTTATGTAGCATATAGATTCATTTGAGCCAAATTGAAGTATTTTGACCACTAAAACATTTCTTTACCTCTAAACCTTGACTACCACAAGTAAACTTCTGATGCGGGCCCAGTAGGACACCATTTCTAACAGGAAAATTTAGCCAAGGTCTGGAGATGTACTGACTTGCACCTCCAGTGTTATTTGTAAATGTCATTACTTTGCTTCCAGAGTGAAGCAGATATTTCCGCCATGGAAAAGGAAATGAATAAATTGTTTTCTATCTTAACGTTATCATCACAGAGAAGTAAAATCCAAACAGCAAGAAGCAACACAGTGATGCAAAGATTCAAGCACAGAGGCAATTCATAACAGAAGATAAAGATAATGCTGTAGGCAGGACTAAACAGGGAAGCAAAGGCAACTCTAAGCAGTATCTATTGTTAGCACTAAAGTGGGAAGAAACAGACAGCCTGGGTTCACAAGAGGTCATGCAAAAATGTTGTTTTTCAGTTTCAAGAGTAATAGTTCACATTCACATGACTGTATGTTTGAACAAACCCCAAAAGTCAAAATCAAAGTGAACTAAAATCATGGCATTTAGGGCTTTCCTTCTGCTGACATTCATGCTGTTGCTTTTTATATGCAAAAAAATGCTAACAAAACCAGCAAATTTCAAAATCTCAAGTATGAGTATTCATGGAAACCAAAGTTTAAACAGATCAGTAAACAAAAGAGACAATGACCTGATTTCCACCCTTTATAAATAGGACCACGCCCCACACACAGTGATTTTGTCTCAGTGATTTTGACTGTGGGCGATGACAGAACTTTGTAGTTCAGTAAGTGCAATGCACTCAATCTATTTGAAATGGGGTGCAACATCACTTCACAAAAGCCCCTTTCAGTAGAGCCCTGGCAAACAGCGCTTAAAATGAGCTGCTTGAGATCAAACCATATACGTTAAGAGACTACAAATTAAACATAAACTTTACACCTAGCTAATAATATGGCCAGTCTCCTCGTTCTGGTAACGATGCCTTGGACGAATCCTGCACAGCTTGAAAAGTATGAAGTTTTAAATTGCTTGAGGGTAGACATACATAGTGTACTGTGCTGCACAGAGATAAACATTACAACGTAAGAGGCAGCATAGCTTTGTTAAGAGACGTTTCTGCTTGGGCTAATAAACACAGTAGTCCTCATCAAAGCTATGTGGCCTACGCTGATGAAAGTATTCTGTTTGCATTATCCAGGATAGCTTTTTCAGAGTCAACACTGATCTCTCTGCAGCACTGGTCCTGGTAGGCATACTTTATTAATTTCCACGTTCTTTTTGTAAGTTACTGCTCCCGCAGTTACAACATTTTTCTGAGAGATTCAGAGCTCAAGTGGTTTTTCAAGCCCTCTTTCTGAATAAGATTCAACCAGGCAACGAGGTGAAAAACTTCAAATAGTTAGGATGACCAGTCATAATGAAATAGCTCAATCTGAAAAGAAATTATCCCCTTTTTAAATAATTTCTCAAAAGGACATGATTTTTACAGGTCTAAATTACAGGCCCGTTAGAATGAAAATACCATGGAGATCTGGGTAACTCAACCCATACTTTAATTGGTAAGTATTTGGCAGTCTCACGCACGTTGGAAATGATTTCCTCTTCCTTTCTTCTCTCTCCAGCAGCATCTTTTAGTTTTAAAGCACCAAATGAGTAATCAAAGCAATGCATGTCTTCAGCTAGATTTATATTGGGAAATTTTACACTTGTGTTCCTACATCAACATACTGCCAATACAGCACATGAGCATCTTGCACCCCTTTCTTATAAGAGGTAGACTGAGGTCTGTGTAATGCATTTCAGAAATTACTATACCATGAACAGGTTGCTTGCTCCTCGGAAACAAGCATTACAGGAAAACTCCGCATCAAAATTCACAACCAAAATGGAAAAACATCAGTACAAGTGTCTGGCAGAACAGCAATCCTTAAATCTTATCACTTAAACTATTTAATTCTTTTTGTGCTGTGAACAGATGAGTGCTTGGGGAATAAGTCAGAATAAGAAAGTGCAGTTACATTATTAAAAATAAGATTAATCATTTTAATAGTCAGAAGATTTAAAAAAAAATAAAAGGAAAGAAAAGCGATAGCTATGCTCTGATTTATAGCATGTGTCAGAATAATGCTAGAGTGGAAGAGTAAAATGAAAGGAGAAAAATGGTCCGGCAGAACATATGTTTTACTTCTATGCAGTATTATTTATTCTACATTGTTAATCAAATTTGGTGCTTTAATAATTTTTCTTTGAAGGGAAAAACAAAACAAAACAGGAAAAAAAGCAGATACCTTCCCAAGGCAGTAAAGGCAGGTATTAAAAATATTCTTATCAAAATGTATATGATTAAACAATGTTTTGGCATTTTTTTCACTATGAATAGAATTTCATAAACTGCTCAACAGCTCTACAAGTAAAAAATGTGTTTTCCACCATTAAATAAGGAGTTTTATGAACAGAAGCCCACTTGATGCTCTTGCCAACTACTTCTAAAGAAAGATGGCCTACCTTGTTCTTGGATTCTTGTTCCTATGCATTCAGACCTTGACCTTTCTGTCAGAGGAGTTATTTAGACAGAGAGCTAAACTGTGATTATTTGTACTATTGACGCATATCAACACATTTATATATTAAAAGTATTTTAAAAATGCTATATCTTACATGTTATGGAATCTTAAGGCAATTAAAAGCCTAACCAGTCCAGCCTTCAATGTAAGCTAATGGCCTAGACATACTACAGATAGCTCTACATGCTATTTTAGATCTTCTCAACCATCTTGTTCTCTTTTGTTATAAAAGGTAGAAAAGGGAGAGGAAAAAAAAAAAGAAAAGGGACAAGAACTCTGACTCTAGAACAGCAGGGGAAGAGTCAAGGGTCACTTCTTTACCTTGATGCAATTTGTTCTGTCTTCTCAAGTACGTTGAAAATGATGACTATACTTTTATTGCACATAGAATTAAATAAAAAAGGGAAATATGCATGCTTCCAATCATCCACATGTTTCTTTAAACCTAGTCAATTTGTATGCTGGCATATGTTAGCAGACAAAACCTTCACCAATTCCTTTACAAGCTTTTGTTCACACTATTTAACAATGCAAACGCTGGTTAGGAGCAAATGTAGAAGGTCAGAAGGAAACTGAGCTGATTTTAATATGCCTGCAATAAAGATTTTCAACTTACAAACACATATTTATAAAAAGCTTTTTTTGTTTGTTTTCAGGGGATACTATGCGATCCGAAATGAGAGCCTTCCAGGTGGCAAGGATAGTCGCTGCATTAGTCCCACTATGAGATGCACGGAAAAATTTCTGTAAACACATCTATTTTGGGTATACACACTTTTTAACATGTAATATTTGCATTAGAATATATAAGTAACTAAGTACAGTGACCTACAAGATAGTGTAGCATGCTCCAAAACTATGGAAAAATACTGCATATTCCACATTTTAGCTACATACACAGAGTGCAGGTGTTCATAATAATGTGGCTCAGGATGTTATATGCTAATATAACATAGGATGATTAGCTAGCAAATATTTATTAAAAAGTGGCTTCATTTTGAAACAAAAAAATCAAGAAGATTTGAAACTACTTAGAAAGTGCATATTCAGATAAGTGAAGCTTGTTGAATGCAAACACTTCAGTCTTCAAATCACATCTAATGCTTTCAGAATTTGTTGGCTTCTGGTATCAGGACAAGATAAACGACTTTTTCTGCCTATTTAAACAGTTGAGAAAATGAGACGCTCAGATTTCAGCATCTCTTCCAACACAGCCAGGTGCAGGAAAGTTTCATTTTCCTGAACGGGCCACAGAGTGGCGCTACTTGACCAAAAATGGATTTTGTCTTCTAAGGCTTTGGGTTATGCTGAATAGCTTTTTGCTTAATAACTTTTGGCATAAAAAGAAAACAGCCAGCTTTCATGTTGTCAAACTGTTGTCAAAACTCTGGCTGATGATAATGTGACGCCCCACTGCTCATACAAAAACCATTTTCTTTAAAGCTTTTTAAATTGTCCAGCTTACAAAACCTGCTTACAATATTAAGCTTACAAGATAAACCAGCCGGTTACAAAGGGATTAAACGTTCTATACAAGGATCTGCCCCCTCATTGAAAATCACTGGCTCAGGCTATCTAAAAAGTAAACGTAGAGCCTATCCACTTAGCTTATCTTGTCCAACTTCAAAACTAAAATAATCACTAGCCAAAACCTTTGTTATCAAAGCGTTCCCCTCGTACATTCATCCTGTTTACCAATACTGCAGCGTGAGCACCACGAACACCTCCGAAACGTTAACGTGATGCGCCTCCTCGACGTAAAGTCTCATTCCAGGACTATTCAAGTCTTACCATTCATTCACGATTAAAGAACACCGAATTTAAAGCCAGCACGTTTTGACTCAAATTCTTGGAAGTTCAGCACCTTCCACGTGCGCGGCTACAGCACCCCGCGGCGGAGGGGGGATCGCGCGTCCCGCCACGCTTGGCGTTCACCTGCACCCACGGCGCGGCCCGCCAACGTCGGCCTCCCCGCGGCCCCTCAGCGCCTCGGGCGGCGACCAAGGGTCCCAGCGCACCTCCCGCCTCTCCAGCTCCTCTCCGACCAGGGCAGGAGTACAACCCAGCCCAAACGAATGGGGCATTGATTTAGTCATCTATTTATTTATTCGCAGCGGCCTGTCTCTGCCAGCCGCTGCTTCGGCAGAGGCGCTCCCCAGAGGCTGCCAAGCGAAGCAGCTTGCTCCTTTCTGCCCGTGCGCCTTGCAGCTGCCCTAGGCCGCAGTACCCCACGCCGGGAAGCCTGCCCTCCCCGCGGGGCGCGCCGGGGAGGAGGGGTGGGGGGCGGCAGTCGCTTTTCTGAACTTGTTTCAACGCCTACAGCCGTTCCTCCCCGCCCGCCATGGCGGCCGAGGTCCCCCCCAACCCCCAACCGCCCTCGGGCGCGCGCCCCGCCGGGGCCGGAGGAGCCCGCCCCCTCCGCCTGCTCGCCCCGCTCATTGGTGGGCTCTGCCGCGGCAGCGTCCAATGGCTAGCCAGAGCGGTCCCCATGGCGACGGTCAACTCTGAGCGGCCTCGGCGCCGGGTGCCGCCGGCCATGGCCGCCTACAGCCCCGGGGTGCTCGTCGGCAACTGGAGCGAGGACGCGGCGCTGGCCGAGGTGCGCGCCGGCCCGGGGAGCCTCCTCTCCTCTCCTCTCCCCTTCCCTTTCTTCCCTCCCCTCCCCTGCTTCCCCTCGGCGCTGGCTAACATGTCTCCCCGCTGTCCTCGGCGAGCAGGAGCTCTTGGAGGATTTTCGGCGGAAGAGGGAAGCCGGAGAGCTCTTCACGCAGCGCTGCCAGAAACTTCAAGATAACCTCTTAAAGAAGGTGACTCCGCAAGGAAGCTGCTGGCAGCTCGCTGCGGCTTCCACAGCGGTTTGCTGGTGCTCTTTATGCATCACCGACGCTGTGGCTTCGCATTTTATGTACTCAACGACTTCTGATTTTAAGTTCACGTGATTCTGTATTAAATGACGTATGTTTTAAATTAGGTGAAGCTGTCGCTGCCTAAGGATGGATTTGTCCATTTTGGAGACACTGTGATGCTTCTGAGCCCGGACAACAACAAATCCTGGATGGAGAATTACCCTGGAGTGTGCGGCAAGCTAGTGTTGGCCGTTAACCTGGACGAAGTTGCCATGTTTACGGCCGAATCACTGCGAGCACCCTGTGGAGTTAGTGCAGTCAAAAGCATGGACCCAGTTGGTCGAAATACTTTTTGTATCTTAAGGTTTGGTACCTTATTTGGAGTTGTTCTTAAGTATTATGTTAGATTTCAATACCTTATTTTGAGAAATATGAAGTGGAGTTTACTAGTTTGCAAAAGAATTTGAGTGATGTTAATCTACTGAAGACAGACTCCGAGTTATGCATTGAGCCCGATTCTCCTCTGCATATTTCTGTGCATAACTCCAAGGAAGCTGCAAAGACACCAGTACAAAACTGGTGTGTAAGCAGAATCCAGTTCAATGTATCGTTTAGTAAGCTCTGCAGCTGTTTTTAACACTCTCATATTTCAGCTATAGAGCTCTACCTATTGCACATATTTGACAACAGTAATAGTGCTTAAGAGTACAAGCTGACCCTGATTCAGCAAAACGCTTTGGGTTAGACCTATTAAAGTATTTTGATGCCACAAGCACATTTTAGGCCTTGTAGAACTGCAATCAAAATGCCATGAAATCCCTCATTAACGGACTACACAGTTCCTCAGCTGCGCAGGTTTTGACCCTGAATATACCCAGAACAGGCTGGCCCATAATTTGGTGATTCTTTAACGTAAAACGTAGAAATGATCCTAGAAGAAGGGATATACCAGCATACACATGTAATGAACCAAATTACTAAATATGCATTACATGTATTAATAGCAACATACATTAAGTTACAGGGAATCGCTGTTCTGCTTTCAGTGTGTGATTTTTGAGATGCATATATTAAGTACGTTTTCCAGGGGGACTCTGTGCTGAATTCTGATTGATTTATTTCAATGGATGTTATTTTTCCAGTAGGTTAATGAATGCATCTTAAAAAGTAATCAATGCAGTCTGAATTTCTATTCTGTTAAATATTTTAACCAGTAAATTATCTATGAAACAACTTTTCAATTAACACATTTTATCTATTTTAAAAAACAAACTTAATACAAAGTGGTATCACAAGACCTACTTATAGGCCTAAACACAAAAAAGATCTATAAAGTGATATATTTGAATTTCTTTTTTTCTTTTTTTATTCTAACAGTGTTGATGGAGGTGCGGTGGGTGAACCCATTCGATTTGGGCAAAAATTTGGTCTTGGGGCAACAGGGGGGTTTTCTGATCAAACGGTAAGTCAGTGAAGTTGTAAATGTAAATGGTAACGTATACTGAGGGGGTGCATTTAGTTACCATTTATCAAACTATTTGTACCGTGGTTCAACATCTTAACTGTACAGAACAGATTCAGGATCATACTTAGATCGACTTTATTCTGGGGTAATGCTGTGATACCTTCACTGAAAAAGCTTTTTTTTTTTTTTTTTTGGACAGTAATAACATTAATGCTATAAACTTGTAACAAAGAAGAATTTCTTAGTGCTGCTAGGCCTTCTGCTTTTAACTCATGAGCCCCTAATGGAAAGGAGCTGAATGAAAGTGATCTTAGCTCAGAAACCTGCTAAGAAAGATTTCAAACAGGCTTTGATGGTCTCTGCCCTGGACTTTGAGAACAGATGTAATCTATTTAAAAACAGATCCTAATATTGATCTTAATGTAGTTTATCCTTCTCATTGAAGAAACAGTATGGAGAAGTAAAGAACTAAAGAAGTGGGGGGAAAGATAGGGAAGAAAGAGTAACTGAGGGAGACAAAAATGAGGAAGAGAAGTGATAATAAATGAAGTGGCTGAAGGCCAGGCACATGGACCAATTTAACTTCCCTTTTTATACCATTTTTTAATCATATAAATTCCAATTGGGAATTCCCTTATGGAAAACAATTTGAAAACAATTTGAAAACTATTTAATGTATTTTGCTCTTTAGTCTGAAATACTGAATTTAACTTTTTATAATTTTGGCCACCCTTCCCTCCTGCTACATATTCCTTACTTACATACTCTTATTTTTATTTATTTATATATAATTAACTGTATTACAAATGCTTGTCAGTTATGTACTATATATCTAACATATATAAGCTAACTTATTCTTGGTAGCATAATAAGGCACAAGCAACTTAAAACGGTAAATACTGATTTTTGTGCATGGTTCCTTTATTTAGTTGTCTCTATTGAAGATAAACATACGTCCAAAACATAGTCCTGTCTTATGATTAAATAGCTTAAAGCAGTTGGGATTTTTCTCCTGACCATTCATGACAAGCAAAACCTATTTAGAAAGTTTATGCAACTTTCCTAGGATCAGGTATGCAGGCCAAGAACACTATCAGCCGGAATGACTGGATAAGAGAGATTGGAGGAGAAAAAAGGAGGGGGGAGGGGAGAAAAAGGAAATTAAAAATATCTCATGAAACACTAAAAAGTCCATCATTACAGGAAGAGATTTTACAACTTTTTCTTTAAATGAATTCAAAATGACAAGATGTCATTTCTTGTGAAGAAAAAGCTATATTCTGTGTATGAAGTAATATATTATTCTGTCATTCAGAGGTAGCAGATTTCTATTAAATGTTAACATTGTTTCTCTTCATAAGTTAGAAGTGAGTAAGATATTATACGTGTGTACACACTCAGAATAAATCACCACAAGTATGATAAAGCTTTCCCTCTCATCAACCACTTTGATGAGAGAGAATCTTTGGAATGTAAATTCAATTATAAATTAGTATTCATCGGTTTAGTTTGAGAAAAGCTACTTCGTGAGTTTATCAACAATATCAAATCTAAGTTAGAGTTTTTGAATGTATAACTTGATTTTGACAGATTGATTTTTCATAAGCAAATAGATAAGATTTTGTGTTGAAATTTTTTTTAGTTATCTATCTTGTCTTATACTTACATTCTCCTTAATGTATGTTTCTGTTTGCAGTTATATCTAGCAAGTGACCATAAATCATTTCTAAGATTTGCTAAAAAATCTTACCTTCAGCAAGTATTTTTGACAGATGAACTTTCCTATTTGACTCGCTGGCATGCAGCATTCCTGGATCCACAGCTGCGTCTTGAATATGAAGGATTTCCAGTTCCTGTAAGAAACTAAAACTAGAAAATGTTATGAGGATTTAATTAAAACCACAGATTGACTTCTTAAAAGAAATTTGAGTCCATTTTATTCACATCTTTCCTTATGTAAAATCTGAATTATAATTTAAGGAAGGAGGAGAGGGAAGGAACAATATGTTTAAATAGGGAATCTGGATATACAGCTGTTGGGTTCTAATGCTCATTTTGACAGCGATGCTCAATTTTTCTGACCAGAATTTTCAAAGATGGAGGTTTAGTTTGGACGTCGCACGTTTTGAGGATACAGCACCGGGAATCTGAATTTCAGGATATCCGAGCTCTCAGAATTCCATTTCCACTGATAGGAACCGTGATTGCTTAAGACTTCTTTACATTAAACTTAAAACGCTCAAAAAATCAAGGCATTGGAATAAGTGGCTGCTTTTCCAAATGTGTTTTTTTAACCTTTTGTAAATACATTAAACAGATGTAGTATTTTCCTGTTCCACATGGCTGCTACGCTCTCTGCAGTGCTATGTGCCTAGCAAAATATCACAAATATAACTCTTCCTCTACCACCTTGAATTGTGACTCATATAAATGAACTAGCTCTCTAATATACACATTCAAAATTAAGTAACTAATCTTACTACAATTACAGTGGTAGTAAACGGGATTACGAAAGATTAATTCTGTTTAAAAAAATCGTAAATTAGTAAAATATAAAATTCTAGACTGTGTCACAAAACCATCCAGATCTCTCATCTGGCAAATATATCCAGCGTAAGAGGAATGACCTTGATGGCACAGGCCACTGGAAAGACTCTCCACTGCTTGCTTGATTTTATTTATTTATTTATTTTCTCTCTCCTTCTAGTGCCCAGCACAAGGGAGTGGAGTGGAATGTATTGGACAGGAGAACGTATCTGATCTGAGGACTGAGCATTTGGCTAGTCTGAGCTGTTAAGACAGTTTTGTTGAGAACCGACAGGGTGTAAAATACCACACTATCAAATGCACAGCAGTCCCAGAGCAATACAGAGGAGTACAGACTTACATTAAGGCTGCTAGCAGATTATATGTAGTAAACAAAAGCATTTAATTTGAGTAAGAATGGTTAACATGACTTCACATGGCTTTTCTTGTTCTTTTTTCTTTCCCCAGGCAAACTCTAACATTATTATTACTCATTGCCATACTAATCAGAGTTTGGCTGTTCCAAGGAACTTTTGCATAAGGTAAGAATAATTTTTATAACGGACAGGGATGTGCATAATTATTGCCAACTCAATACATCAAGAACTACTGTAAAAAACAAGATGGTTGCTTTAGGCACACACTGAGGAAATGGAAAAGAATGCAGAATGCACGTTTTACTTTCACCTGTTTTATTACTGGACTGTAGTGTGTGACATCTTGATCATGCAGACAATCAGCCCAGTTTCATTCATATTTTTTTTGTATAACTCATGTCACATCATGTTTCCAGCATTCCCTGTTTTCTTGGTGGTTCTCTTTTTTAATATCCTGAGCAATTACAGTTATTTTTTGAAGACAAAATAGGATGCTAAGAAGCATAATGAGTAAGGGAACTAAATAAAAACTTAGTGCATAAAAACATACGCAGCTTTTGTCCACATGAATCTCACAATAAACTAAAGTTAATCCAACAATTCAAGTTAACATGCATGAATTGAATTAGTATTGACTAAGCATTGTTATGGAGTATCCCAACTGCTCCGCATTAAATTCCGAGCAAAATTCCACCGAGAATTTGTATCAGGTAGTTGAAGCTGAAGCAAGGCCTGGTAGGCTGAGGTTGAAATGGTCAAGTAGGCACAATTTTCCTCAGTCAGAGAGAATAGTGACTGACCTAAAAGGATGAATATTGAGTCAGTGTATCAGTGCCTTAAACCAACAGGGCTTCTTCAGCCCTGGATCTAGAAAGATGGCATTTCCCCTTTTATTTCAAATCTCTGAATTATTAATAAGAAATAAAGTGGGATGTCTCTGTGAGTGTTTCTGTTAAGGGTCTGATATTAGAAAGCGCGTGGTGATGTTTCTTAATAATGCAGACTTGCTGAATTGTTGTGCATGTTTATTCTTCCCTTTCCCCCTCCCTTTTCCTTTTTTGGCTTTACAGGTCTTATTTTGGAATGGAATATGAAGTAGTTTGTCACACCTATCTGAACTCCCATAAAGCTGAAGAAGATAAGAATTATTGGGTAATAGTTACAGGAAATCCCAGTGATGAGGAAAGTACTATGATTGATAGACCCGACCCTCACTCAGAGGGGATCAGAAAGAAGAGTGACTTTCATGAAAAGACACAGAATATAAAAATCCCCGATTAGAACCTACAAAGGTTGATGAGATTGATTCCTGTTTTTTTCTGTTTAGATTTTAATTCTACAGATGTTTATTTTAAAAACAGAAACGGAAGTCTATCCTTAGTAATATAACATAATCTCACTAACTCATTAAGGTTGTACAGTGGGCAATAATTGTCTAATCAAATGTGATGAACCATGCACAACCTCAAAAATCCATGAATCAAGAAGGGCTCATTTTCCCTTTTCCACGTTCACTGATGCCAAAAGATGTCAACATCCAGTAAATCTAATACGTTTGCAATAAAATACTGGCCTTCAGAGGTATTTAGCCAATTCTTCCAAAACCAAACCTGCATCTCCTTTTTTAAAAAGAATGAGTGTACACTTAAAAAGTAGAATCATGCCAGCTATCATGGGACACTTTGACATTTAAAGGTGATCTGAGAGAACTTTGTGCTAAACACAGCATGGAGCAAGCTCAGCAACCAATGTTACCGATTAAAAAAAATCAAAAGTGAGGTCTCAGTATCTCAAAATTGGCTTCAAATTCATGAGAAATATAATAAAGGTGTAAATTGATTTTCTTTACCTTTGTCCATGTGTGTCTAAACTTTTAAGTGCTAAGTACTCTGAATGCTTGACCACAGTGATGCAGCCTGAGAACTTCTGACAACCTTTTCCAAAGTTGCAAAGCTTGCATTACCACGCTCCGTTTGCCTCCCGCCCTCAGAATTTGTTCATTCATAATAGTTTCAACCAAGTTTGACAGCAAGGTAGAATTCCCAAAGAAAACGAAGTTTTCTATAAGTTTCCTGAAAATACATGCCAAGGTAGAAGAGGCATGAGAGACCCTGTAAGTTTGTCCAATAAGAAAAATATTGTAGCCCATGTTCATACCTAATTAGAGACTAGAGATTCCACTTGAAAGAAAATTATTATAAATGGCCCAAGCATGGCAAAAGTTTCAGCTGGAACTTGCATTTTTCTTAAATACCAAAATCAATCAAGCATGAGACACAAAGACAGGGAAAACAGATATCATTACTTTATAGCGCTACCTGTCTTTATATGGAAGTTGAAACTGCACCACAGAGAATCTTCTTAAAGTACAGCACACCATTATATCCCTTTAGTAAAATTACACATATATCTGTTCCATTTTATAACTGTATCAGCACCATAAAGGAACAGCAGGCTGTTTGTGCACATCAATTTAAGTAAGGGAATTTCGGAGTAAAATACTACGTAAATCTCTGTTCTTAAAAAGGATTCCAAAGATCTTAAATGTTCATGAAGGTCAAACAAAACTTTTTAAGTTTTACTGAAACAAAAACACTAAACTTTCACAAAGGAAGGGACTGAACCAAACGTGATGACTTCCAACTCTGTCCCAGGTAGACTGTCAGTTTCAAACCCACTGGCAAGACTTAAAAACCATTTGCCTTTACTCAATATAAATAAATTCAGCAGACTGCAGAATAGCCTAACTAGCACTTGGCATATAGAGTCTCAGAGCAGGAGACAGATTACAGTTCTATGAGCTACAGATCTGCTGTGGAGGAATCACAGAAGACATTTTTTGAGTCACATTCTCAGTGTGTGAGCCTTGATAGGTCTTTTATTGGTGGGGTTATGCTATTTTGAATCTGGCCAATTTAACAGCCTTTTTCCATTGGGTTAATTGTAAGAAACAAGAAGAGGCCTTAAACCAAAACCAGTGCTGAAACAAAGCTTCATGCGGATTCATGCAGAAATGAGAACTGTGTAGGCAGGGAGCTTGGCTGGCTAAAGTTGTGGATAGGAGTGTTTGTGTGACTGCATGTGCATGGGAGAGAAGCAAAACAAGTTTTGTACAGTCTTAAAGCAAAACTAGAGATGAGCAGATACAGAAATGAGTGCAGAAATAGACAGGTGCTGGTTAAACGTGGCTGGCTTGGAGCCTCTTGGGTGTTTTTTCTGATCATTCTACAGTTGGGGGAAATAAGCAGGATTGTTGGAAAAATGCTGGGTTATTTTGCTGTTGGAACATAAACAGGACTGTATAAACAACTCCTAATTCCATTATCTATTTTCCTTCTTAAGTAATACAGTTTTAAGGCTACAGATTTATGCATAGCTTCTTATGGCACATAATACATGTCTATAATTCAGTTGATTTATTATGTTACATTTATTATGTTATATTTATTATGTTTATTATTATTATTTATTATACAGACATTGATCTGTTACCCTGTTTTTCTTTTAAAATGTTTTTTAGCAGTTCTTAATGTTGTCCACAAGATGGCACCAGTTTTTCTAAACAGAGCAATTATTGCTACATATGTAAAACAGTCTGAAATGTTTAAATCCAAATTAATCTCTGATACAATGCCACAAAAGCTAGCCATATTAAATCAGGCTTGAATTCTGGACTAGGAAGTGTGATTAACGCTTTATCCTGTTTCTAGAAAGCAAAGCTAAGTTAGTTAAGCAACAAAAGTGGATAGAAAAATGTGTAACATTGCATACAATCAATTTCTTAAACAAAACTAACTGGAATATTTATTAATTTGTAACCAAAACTTATTTAGAGGAAATTATAACCCTTTTCCTTCATTTTCTATGTAAAGAAACAAAACCTGCTGTATCTGGCAAATGATGCATGCATTTATAGGGACACTGTTATTACCTACTCCAGCTTGTAGACATTAAAATTCTGCATGTTTTCACAACATAGATTTACATAATTCTTAGATTTCGTACACAATAAAATAGACAAACTCAGGCTGCATGTGTGCACTGCATTGTTCCTAATTTGATCACTGTGGATATTTATGGTTTAGAAAAAAAAAAAAGGTATTGAATATTAGCTCAGAATCTGAACGATCCTGATACTGCCACTTAGTGGCACAACGTGAGTTAATGGACAGGGTAATGGAGAAATGAACCATGCTCCAAACCTGACTATTGTGTAACTGGGCAGGCACTGTATTTTGCTTGTCCCAGTTTTGCAGTCTGTGAAATACGGACAGCAATGCTTGCCTCTTTTGCAAAGCACTTTGAGATATATCAATGAAAAGCAAGATAACATATTAAGAAAGCTTTTAATGCATTGTCCAAATTAGACTCAATAAGAACATGTCCACAAAGTACATTGTGGTCAGATAAAACGCACTTTGCTCCCATTTCAGGCAGCTCACAAGCTGTTAGCATGAACTTGAGCCTGAGAGCTATTAGTCCCTGCTGAGGGACAATGTGAAATTAGTTCAGATTCAGTGCTATGCTAATATAGCTTTTTATAAGTCTAAGGGACAGAGAGAACTCATTTGCAACTGCAAATATTACACGGTGTAGACATAAGCCATACAGTATTGAAGTCAAGAAGAGGTACAGAGAATTCAACGAATCAGCAAAGAAAGGCCTCATCCTCTTAGTTAACTAACACAGAGGTAATGCCAGAAAATGAAAATCCAGCTTTACACCTGCCTTTTCACTTTCTCTCTCTTGCATGCTCCTCCAACTCATATTTCACATCCCCTCTCTTCTCTGCCACGTCTTCTAGTCAAAAGTTACTAATTTGCAATGGTTATAAAGTGCTCTTCTGGCACTTAGCACAAGTCCCTGGTCCCTCACTCTAATCATACCAGTATCTTCAGAGGCTGCTTTTCCTTTCAGTGATTGGCATGAGGTATTGTTTTGGCTCAGCGAGCTGACCAGAGGAGGAGACCATAAGCAGAATTAGTAACTGGGTAAGACATCTGAAAAAAAAACATAGAGAACATTACGATAGGAAATTCCACACAGCAGTGGAAGAAAATATTTAAGCACTGGAAAATTTGGCAGAGTTGGCAGGTAAGAGGGTGATTTTGATAACATCTGTGCCCATTCACCTTAAGTTAGTATTGCACATCTGTTGTCATTTGGGGGAAGGGGTTTCTTTTAAGACCATAGGTGTTGCTTTAGAAAGCTTTGGACTTTTTAATGCATGAAAATTAAACTAAGGGGGACATGGAATAAAAATATGCAAGATATGAAATGCAAAATACATCAAATACAGGTGGAAATTAGGAAATCTCTATGTCATTTTGTCAGCTACACCTCTAGCTTTGTTCCATTTTAGGCTCTGTCCCAGCTCTTGCCTCCACTCTCTGTCTGACCTGCCCTCCTTAGTTTCCTTGTCCACAGGCAGTGTACGGAGGGCAAGCCACAGCCTACTAGCTCCCTTCTTCATGCTGGCTGGCTTCATCCTGGAAGCAATAAAAGGGAATCTAATCTTCAGTACTGCATTCCTTTAGACAAGAGGAGTGAAAAGACCTGTCACCTTGCTGGATGTGTACTATTTCTGCAGGAATAGGAGCAGCCATAATAATGCCAACTACATGATTTGCATGGTAGGTGTAGCCTTGCTTCTAGTGAGAGAAGCACCTTGCCATCGGGACAAAGGGAAAGACAGACTCCTATTTTATTTGAGAGTCAACTGTGAGTATGGAGGATATGTAATGAAGCAATTGGCACTTGTCTGTCTTATTTTTTTCCACTGGTAGGCTCACACAAGGCAACATCTTTTATGCCAGAGAACAGAATCGGCACGGCACTAGAAAGCGCTGTCAAAACAGAGTCTCTCCAGAACTTTCTGTATCTTTTGGCAAAGGAGGACTCTACGTACAGCAGAATAGGTACAAACATTAAAAAATGCCTGATGACATTAATACCCACGTTTGCTGATGAAATTAATTCATGTACAAGCATCTCTGTTCTCTCTCCATATATTTATATATGAGAAGCTCAGAGAGCTTATTTCCAACATCTGTTAAATGGTGCTTCATACAGTAA
The DNA here is from genome assembly GCF_040807025.1 of Struthio camelus. Lineage (NCBI taxonomy): Eukaryota > Metazoa > Chordata > Aves > Struthioniformes > Struthionidae > Struthio > Struthio camelus. Next base: position 10,876,673 of record NC_090953.1, read on the forward strand.
GTCAAAACAAAACTAAACAGACCATCCAGTCACAGGCCAGCTAGTATATATGTTTCTATAATGCTGGTCTTGTTTTAATTATAGACTCCTTGGGGCAGGGACCATATCTTCATTTTTTTTCCAAATACAAACAATTACAGCAGAGATATTCAGCAAGTAATAGCCTAAAGCTGTTACTGAAAGTAGTCACATGATGACGGGAAATCCAAGCAGACCTGCTGCAAATAACCAGAGATACAGGCAAATGAAATCCACGCATAAAACAGCACCAACTAGTAAACTCAGTGTGGGGTATGAAGATGCAGCTGCCCAAGCAATTCTGACGTTAATAGGAGCTGCTAGGAGAAGAGCCCACAAACCACAGTGCTGTCCCTGTGGGTCTGACAAACCCACAGAGGGGAGAAGAATTATACATGGCAGTATTTATTTTTATATATATATTTAGTTTTTAATTATATGGTATAACATTTAAAAATACCTAACCAACTTTTAGCATAAGTCCAATTTCCAAAAGTGACAGCAGTCCTGAGAAACTGGCTTCTTCTGCAGCTTGTTCATGTTAAAACTGTTAGGAGTGAGGTGGTACACCTCTTCGAAGATCTGGGTCTAACAAAATCAGTTTTGAAAATGACATTTAGCTGTTTCTGAAAATGTAACCTCTAATGTTTATAAAAACCTTGACTCTCTAAGCAAAATGAAAGCAAGGAACTAGTGAATAAGCATAGTACTGAATTAAGGCTTGGGTTATTTTTCCTTTATAGAAAATATTTAACAAAACTCTTAAAACTCCTAAAACACTATTCAGCATGGATTATTGTTATACGGCCTCTAAAAGATTAAATACAGCAATTTGTGAAATCCACATCAGACAGCAGTCTCTGTCTTTCCTTCCTGGTTTCCTGCCACTACTCCTGTTTGGGCTTTCTGCCTCTTCCATATCCTGAAGAAACAACTGAGCAGTTGTTTGGGGAAAAGTTTAAGGTTCATCAGCTTTTCCGGTCTTTTTGCTGACAATTTTGGCAGCATCAGTTTAGCCAGAACACCCAAGATGTATTATAGCCTTGCAGGGAGTTTAAATGACCATGAAAAGAGGCATATTTTGGCATATATATATTTTTATATACATATATATACACACACACACACACACAAGAGGCACTTTAACGCTGACACAGCAATAACGTGGAATAATACATCAGTTCAGTGCATGCAGGAGAATAATCTTTCATCACCTGAAAAATATTAATTAATTTATTCTGAAACCTTTTAAGAAGGGAATCTCAACTTTAGACTGTGGCGAAGCAGACGAGGGTGGATAGGAGCACAAACAACTGCATTTTCTTCACCTAAATTCTATCACTGCATGAACTAATCAGTTCTTCCAGCGTAATCTTGAGTGCTTGTGGGGAAGCTCATACTGAAGTCCAATAATAAAAGGCTTCAGGGCATCACATAGTAACCTAGAATAACAGTTTAGCTACAGTGACTGCTTCACTGCACCCCCTTTCTTCTTCTCCATCACCCTTCCCCAGACACATTTTCTGCTTCAGTACAATTCTGTCCCCAAACCCAGCTGACCTCAAGTCCTACTCATAGCCTCACAGAGAAGGTAAGAAGTTTCCCAGAGATGGGCCAACTTATGAGCTGTGCTCTTTCTTCTTCCTGAGCCAGTCAATGGGATAATTCTCATTGGAACATGCTGAGTAGGAAGACTTATTCCTTATTTACTTCTTCCTTATTACAAGAAAAGCTACTTTAATCACAGTGGCATAAATTTTGAGATAAAGTCCTGATTTATGTTACTTTTTTCTTTTTCTTTTCTGAATTTGCTGCAGAAAGAGCAGAGCTCTTCAAAACCTTCTCACTGAAACAGCAGGTTTGGATCAAACCAGAAATTCTGGCAAAAGTCACCATACTGTACAGGAATATTCATGGCTAACAAAATATTTTTGACCTGAAATCAAACAAGTGTTATTAATTTTGGCAGGATTTTCTTTTTTCAGTTCCTATGGTACTAGCAAAAGAGTTTTTAGGAGTCCCAAACCGGTACAGTTGAATCCACCAGCATTCAGACTCTATCACAGAATGAGCAGCTTGAAAGGTAAATACAGAAGTGCCTCCTGCTTTGTTGCCTAGAGAGGGGAAGCCCACCAGGAAAAAGGGGAAGATCTGACTATGAAAATGCAAACCTCATAGACTTACATCAGTTGAACATGGCCTAGCAAGGTCCTAAAGAGAGGTGTTGCTGTAATGTCTTTTGTAAGCACCGAGGCAAGCAGCAGGGGATGAGGAAAGGTCATCCAGTAGTTAGGTGGTCTAAAAGCCTAAAGTTACATGGCATAACAAATTCCTGATCATCCCCACTGTGAAGTAAAACACATCTTAAACCATAATTATTACAAAAACGGGGGTGGACTAATTTCCTATATATATGTCTATGTACATGGTAAATTACTGCAGCTCAGGTGAGGGGCAGTAACTCTGTCTCCTTTGTTTTTATGGCCCTCCCTTAGACTGGTGATCATAGTTTCTCTACTCTTTACCTCTGCTACTACCTAGACCAAAAATTCCCTGTGTTTCAGCATTGTATCTCTGATAACAGTTGCAAACAAAGTAAAAACTTCCTCCACTACGTTAGCTAATACAGGTAATAGTATTCCATTCCCCATTTTGCCATAAATGTATCATGTGCCTTTCCGTACCTCATTTACCATATCTGGGCACAAGCCTCCCTCCCCCTTAAACGGGAATAGCTCTTTTCCAAAGGAAGCAAATAAGACTTACTTTGTGGATGTCTACCAGGCTCTCATATGAACAGCAAAGAAATGTTACAAAGAAATGTTATTGCTATTCATAAATGTCCCGGCATTCTAAAATTTATCATAAAAGTTGTCTGCATAACTTTAGTGTCAGATGGCACCAAATTTCATAGGTATAATTAATAATAATATTTATGACGTCTGTCACGGCAAAAATGTTACCCTACTCTGGATCTACTCTCTTTTCCCCACGTTCCTTTTTCAGATGCAAGTGATAAGTTTGTTTAAAAGAGGTCCACATAGGTCTCTCAATGATTAAAGTACATGACCTTTGATATGACATAATTTATTGTTCTCACTGCTCATTGAAAATTTTGAAGCTTTCAGGAGCCCTTGTATTTCAGCATTTTCCTCTGTCCTATGCTAATTAATATCTAACTGGATATATCAACTGATTGTGCCGTGTTAGGCAGTTATGGAATTTTGTCCTGGAGCGCTAACTGATTTTAAACAGTATCGCGCTTTGGGACTAGTGAATGGCTTCTACTGAATACCCGGCTTTACATAGCATTCTGAAACACCAACACAAATTCCTGCTTCCTATGAAATTAGCTTAACAAGGATTTGGGGAGTAACTATTTGCACTGTATAGCTGATATGTGCAACCTTTTCATCTAAGCAATTATTTCTGAGAACAGAACATTCATTCACGACAAAAAGAACCGAGGCAAAGTTGATTTATACCGCATATTTGGCCTGTTACACCACACAACCATTAGCTGTTTGGTTTTAGAGGTTAAGTGTTATATATAAGCCAACAAGTGGTGAAGGTTTTTTGGTCAGCTCGTGTAACCTATAGCAATTTTTAGGTTTTCTGCAATAGTACAAGGTTCATATTGTAAACAAAGATGTTAATTCAGAGTTGGTATAAATGGACAATAACAAATTTTCAAACACATTTGAAATTAGTTCATGAGCAGAACATATTGACCTGCTGGGTAGGGCAATTTTTCTAAATGAACAGTGTAATTAAGCAAGGACAATTCTCCTGTGTAACTGTCATGAAGAGAGTATTCATCAGCTGGAGTTCTTTTGCCTGCAACATAGCAGCATCCTTGGCTGGGATGGGCTTCCTGGGTGTGGGACAACGAAGCTGAAACTGAATTGAGAGACAATGAAAAGAGTTCTTAAAGAGCTCTGAAAACATGTCCATGAAAATCAAATTGCAAAGTAAAAGAAGAACATAAACTAAGGCTGTTCAGAATGTATTTAAATTTGCAGGACTATTTGTCCCTGGGAAGAATCCAAGATGATATTGAGCTTCTACATGTGAACAGAGGTAATTTTCTTTGTAGAAATAAACAACGATCATCTTTCCAACCCAGTAGTCAAAGACAGCCATAGTTATATTTTTCAATAACAGTCTATGAATTTTACCCATGATCACACTTTTCATTTGAAAGATTGTTTTAGATATTAAAAAAAAAAATCATTGCAACAGTTAGTGACAGTTTGCCTCATGTAATTCCTCTTCCTACAAAAAGATCCTGGTATGATAAATCCACTAGTTACAGAATAACATGCATACTGGTTTTGCAGCTCAGAACTCAGACTATGTAACATTTGTATGTTGAGCACAAGCAGGGAACACCTAAGAAGTTATAATTAATAGTTTCACTTAGGCAAAAAAACCCCCAAACCATTAGTGAAGTGAATCTATTTTACCTGATTTTGCCAATTACGACATTCTTCCAGTCCAGAAGAACAGTAATGCAAAATATGAACTGACCGCCTAAATGTGCAGACTTTTGAAAAAAGCCCATCCTGCCAGTAAAGAGCTGAACTGAAACGTAGCTCCCTAAATTGGTTACAGGAGCATTAATTGTTGCTGTAAGATCATCCACTCTGCCCAAACCAGCACACTGCTGCTGTGGTAAATTGCACAGACCAGAATAAACATTCAAAAAAGTTCTAATTACCTTAATTGTTAACTTTTTTTTTTTTTAACATCACTTTTCTTATTTGAATGCATCTCCCTTCACACTGCAGTCGTCCAAACTGTCTCATGAAGGTATGTACATTCAGCAATGTAATCACCTTACAACCACCTGCTGGGAAAAAAAAAATAAATTAGTTTCTTTAGTCTCTCACTGTGAAGCATGCTCCTCAAACTTCTTACAATTGTGTTCTGAATTCTCTCCACTTTGTTGACGTCCGTTTTAAAACAGGTGGATGTCAGAATTGGGCACAGAGTGGCTCATTCAATACCTTCTTCGGTGGGAGTGGTGCTGTTCCTCCTCGCTGCTTTTCGGCACGTGCACCCCTTTCCAAGAGCAGTGCCAAGGCCCCAGCACTGCTGAGTTGTCACGTGCTGCTCTTGGAGACCGAGGGGACTCCTTCCCTTGTGCTTATGATTTTCTCCCTCCCACCTTTCTGATGCTCTAGGTGAATGCTAACTTCACCTATGGCTGCTCTGGCTCCACTTGTCCTTATACAGTTGTGACAACTGATTTCCATTAAGTTCTTTATGATAAAGACTTTAGAATAGTGGGTAAAGGTGACTTAGCAGCGTAATCTAGCTGTATATTCCAAATGGCATAAAGTGCTTAAGGATAAAGAATAGCTGTGGACTAAGAAAAATATTATTATGACTCAGAAAGTACTTAAGACTGAATAAAATATATGAGGAAATGGTTATATTTCATGGAAGGTTATTAACAAGGGGAGATCCCAAGACCTATGCCAAAACGGAGATTATTTAATGTATTTACCACTCATCTAGAAAGCAAGCATGCAACAGCAGAGACAGCATAATTGGGAAATTATACATGATTGTTTAGAAAAGCCACAGCTTTAAAAAAAGCTCTGAAAGGAGGGACTGGGCAACAAGATGGCAGCTGAAACTCAGTGTAGGTAAGCGTTGAGGTAATGCATATTGAGAGAAACAGTTTGAACTATTCATACACACTGATGGTTTGCAAATTTACCACTCAAGAAAAAGACCTAGGCGTTACTGCGGACAGTTTAATGGAAACTTCTGCTCAGTGCACAGCAGTAGTCAAAAAAAACAAAACAACGTGTTAGGCTATACTAAAGATGAGTTGGAGGATAATACTGGAAGGAATAATGCCATCAAATACATCAATAACATATTCTCCATTTTAAAATTAGCTCATTTTTCTTTCGTTATCTCTGAAAGGAAACAGGAATAATCTGGAAAAGGGAAATAAAAAGGATTTATAGGCATGGATAAACTCCGATAAAGTGAAAGATTTTTAAAAGGTGTCAGAATTGTGATGTCCTTCAAATCAAATCTTTATCTAAACAACCTCTTTGCACCCCTGGTCGTCGCTGTGTAAAGAGGAATAATGGGAGCCAGCACTTCTGTCCTGTCTGTAGGGAAGACCGGATGAAAAGCGACGTATAGGTTGCTGTCAGCCCCCTTTCGAGCACGTGGCCTGAACGCCGCTTCCATGTTGCTCCAGAGGAGGAGGGAGCCCCACGAGCCTCCTCCTGCTCTCTCAACTCCGCATCGTCGTGTCCTGTCCAGCTCAGGCCCCCCGGCGCCTACACCCAGCACTCTCCACCCAAACGTCTCCCACTTGCCCAGAGCCACCCTAGCACCCAAACCAGAGACCCTCCCTCCTTTATCCCCTTCCCCTCTCCGCCCAGGCACGTACCTCAGAACAGACCTACCCTCCGCGGCTCCCCCGGCCCTGTGCTGCCCACGCGGCTCTACAGCCCGCGTTCCCGCCGCGGCAGGCCCGGGCACTGCTCCGCAGCCCCCTTGGCCGGCAGGGCTACCAGCACCGCTGGGCATCGTTAATTTGCCTCCTCCGGAGCGTCGACGCAGCAGGCCACGTCCGCAGGCTCTGCAGACCGCTGACAGAAGTGCACAGTCTTGTTGACATCAATTACTACTCATGGTAAACTAGAAAAATTAAAACCAGAGGTTAATTTACGGCAGAGGACACCCCCTCCCCCCCGCCAAACACACACCACCCAGCTTAGGGCTGTAGCATGCCTCAGTGCATATAATGCTCATATTTGATCTTAATTAAGGCGCGAGGTTTCTCTCCTAATTACCAGACAAGCCAGGTTGAAAGCTGTCCTGTGGATTAAGAGCAATGATACACACCAGCCTCTGCGGTTCCTAGGGTAGAGGTGCTTGCTATAAATAGCTGTCAGATTTGTACAGTTAACATTGTTTAGTCTGAGGATAAGTGAGGAAAATGGGAAAATCATTTGCCCAGCAGCGTGAGGGTGTGGAACGAGACAGTGTTGTTTGCTGCCGAGAGTTTTTATTTTTATTACCAAACTCTTGAGAGCTTAAGAGATGTCACAAGGTCCTTTCGCAGTGCTGGGCCGTGAAACCAGGAGGGGAAAATATGAACTGATGCAGTTTTATGTAACTTACAAATGTGTTTAGCATTTTCTGTGACAGAGTGAAGCCAGTCAGAAAACTTAACCGTTTCCTTTGTGAATTTTATTTTGCTGATCTGGAAGTTTGCTCTGTTCCAGCAGAATTGGCAGTGCTGGTGTTCAGAGCAAGGATAGGATATGTCATTTCCCACACAGGCATAATAAATCCTAATTACAATCAAATGAGGAGAGGAAAAAAGAAAAATTAAAGTTATGCTGTGAAACGGCATTATTGCCTCTCTAACAAGAAGCATATGGAATAGTAGCTTGCACATAGGTCTGAGAGCCAGGAATAAATCAGTGCTAGTCTAGACACACTGATTCCAGCTGTGGTCCTGAAACAAGCCGTTAGGGCTAGAATTTGCTTAAGTCTAATACCCATCTGGAGAGGATGATGAATGAAGGTAGAATAGTAGTGTCCTGTCAGAGTTGTGCTAGAGGTGCTTACATTATGGCTGGGACACAGGCAGGAGAACAAGGGGTATCCATTGTATTCCCCTGTTCCTTCAGGAAAGTGACTGGACCCACGGCCAATGTCAGCAGTCACACGCTACAGCCTAAAGAATAGAGACTTATCATGTTCTCTCCAAATCCAGAAAAGGACCAGAGGACGTGTCTTTACTCAGTCCTGTTTTCCACTTCTTATTTAATATGGCCCTCTGTCATGATCTCCCTTACGCTTTCTCCAGGGTGGCTATAACATTTAATTAACTAATATTTATAAGCACTGAGAAGATGGAAAGCCCTATATATTATCTATTTAAGGTAAGTGCCTCACAAAAAGACATACAGAAAAGTGACTAGTGGTATAATTTCAGAAAGCAGAGTAAACCCTCACGAGCACTCCTCCTCCCTCCTGCCCTTCCACCTCCACTCCTTTCCCCAGGAGAATGAATCCCTCTCAAAAAGGATCTAACAGGAATAACGTTTGCACCTCCTTTGCTATTATCACTTTTATCTTCTTTTCACACAGCAAAAGGGTCCCCAGTTCCTTTCTGTTTGCTTTAGCTTGATTTGTGCCATCCTCAAACAAAACTCTTCCCTCCACTACACAGGCTTTATTCACTAAAGAACAACCTCCCAAAGCCCTTGCAGACCTTATGAAAGGCGTTTTCACTCGCTTGGGTTAAATGAGCACAGTGTGTTTTCTTTCTTTTTTTTGGGTAAGAAGTAATAAATGAATCATTTCAACTTTGGGCATGGAGTTTAGGTGTTGTATTTGTACCATGCAACTACATAAACACAGAAAGAGCCAGTTAACCAATGAATGGCAGGAATTAGAAGCAATGAGATGATCTAAAACATTTTAACACATTTTCCATATATTAGCCCTTGGACTAGTTGTGTTTTGCTTTCTTACAACAGACACAAGTCAGTAGAAGTCCAAAAGGAAAGTTTGAGGTTTTACATTTCTGTTTGTGGTACAGGAAAAGGGTTACGATCTCAGTGGTTGATTCAGTGAAATAACATCTCTTTTATACACATCTGCCTAGCAAGTAGGGCGGTAGTTGGAAATACCCAATCTAAGGCATTAAAGATTTGCTGGCAAATAGCAAAGGCATTTTCTGCTGAGGAAAAATTGTTACACTGAGTAGTCACTTCGCATGCTTAGGAGTTACAGTCAAATATCCAAACACTGTGGAGTTACAGTGCATTTACTATTTTGTCAAGTATTTAACACACTGGGAAGTGACTCTGCTGTATATTTCATGTCCATGAAGTCATGATAAAGAACTTAAATAAGAAGATACTTGGCAATGGTAAGTGATATTTTTATATCAAATTATGAGGGCATCATACTGTCAGCAGTTTTTGTATGTAAATATGTACAATTTTCAAACTGTTTGTATTTGAGAAACTAAATGAGAAAAGTAAACAGAAAAAAGATAAAACCAGGCTGTTTACAATATAAACTCTATGCTTCTGCCTATCTATTCAATGCTATGGATGTCTTGTTTTCAAATGATATAGGACATTTGAAATAATTATTATTGTTTGATTATCAGTCTTATGACTTAAAACAGAGATGCTGTACATGGAAATACCTTAATCTAGGGCATTTTCACTTTGCTGGACGTGATTCCTCCTAGAAGAACATATATAAAAGCGGAGTGAACCAGAAACTTTTATGACATTGTAGCTTTCTTCAGTTTTGAAGGCCTCTCTAAACCTGTAATATTATGAGACAGAAAAGAAATGTAAGCATTAATTAAATGATTCATTACTCACGTACTTTTTTAAACCTACAAAATCTCTCTCACTGGTAATTAGTCTTCATAAATAAGAGAAAGGAACTAATTTCAAAACAGGATGCAGAGGAGAGAATATGGGTTTTTTTTTTGTTTTTTGCTTTTTCTAAGTCCATTTTCTTCCCAAATTGTTTCTAACTTTTCTATTCATTTCAACTCTGCTGTGTAACTGCAGACTACAGTCTTTATATATTTTATTTTCATTTAAAGAAGCAATGTATAGAAACATATTTCTCCACGAGAACTGGATAGGGGGAGTAGCTAACCTCTGAAAACACATACACATTTCCAAACCATTTTAAAATTAAGCATTAATATGATTATCCATCATCAGCTCAGAGCATAGCTCCAAGCAAGACGTCCAAATGCACTATTTACTTGAATCTCTGTATGAACTCGCCCGTACAGGAAATCAGTAAATTGGTCCAGAATCTAAGCCTCAAAGGGAACACATGTTTGTTTAGTCATGTACTATAAATATCATCTGTAGACTCAGAACCTTGCCAGCATTATTCATGCAGTGTTCACTTAATAGTGCCCTTATTATTATGAGCCTCATTAGGAACTGATTCATACAGTATGAGCTTGCAGAAAAAACACACACGCTAGTATAACATACATCTCAATGACATATTGCCCATCCTGGCAGCGTAAGCTCATTGTGGAGCTGGTGCGCTCCGAGCTGAGCGAACACCTCCTGGCGAGGAGCCCCTTGGGAGAGGCAGCCAGCCCAGGAGCTCCTCTTGCCGCTGCCGGCAGGACCACTGCTGTCACAACAGAGGTGGGGCCAAAACATTCCCCCTCCACCCCCACCACACTGTCCTGCGGCCGTGAACAGATGACATAAAGCTGTGGGGCTGTCAAATTGCTGAAATTTACGCTGTGGGACTGAACCTACAGGCGCCGGCCTCTTATCATCACTTCTGCAGCTCTTTGCTAATAGGGATCACCAAGGATGTGACCTGCTGCTTTTACTAGCCTAGCGTGTTTATAATGTTACAGTATTAGGCTGGCTATATTACAGCATAAAACCTACTGTACAGTGTAAAATAACTTACAGGCTTTTCTGGTACAACACTTCTGGAATTAACATATGGGATAAACTTTGTATGTGATGTATTCTACATAACATGAGATGTGCTGATGTAGGACAGTTGCACGACACAAGCAAATGTTTACTGTTTTCTAAGAGCAGTTAACTGTTTTGTTCTCTGTTCCATTACAACAGTGCCTTTTGGTACTTTTCATCAGAGAAATCCCAACACATCCAAAAAAGGTAAAAGCCACCAGCTCATTTTCATTGATGAGGAAAGCGATTGGGGGCAAGGGGAGGGGGAAATAAACTTATCTAAGGAAAAAACAACAGGTCACTATCAGGGCTGGAAGACGTCCAGACTGGCAGTGCAGTGCTCTGTCCAAAAATGGGCTGGGGCAGATTGCTACTGCCTTATAGTCTGAGTGGTGTGTGTTACATGTGGCTGACAATGTTCAGTTACAGGCAAGCCATTGCCCAAAATTAATAGTGAACCTAAACTGATATTGTCAAAGCCTTAATAGTTTTTTCCTCTGCCCATTTTTTTTTATGAACTGCTGCATTTGGGATCCTATGTTTTGGTCAGGAACAGGAAAAAATTGTTTTAAAACTCATGTGCTTTTATGCAACCCCCCCAAAGTCTGGGTATTCTTATCTCGGAGATGTTTGAATCAAGTCTTTCAAGATTTACTCCATGAATTAAATGACAGGATTTGTCATCAGCTTAAAAGCTGTTCAAGAAAAAGCAAAGAAAACCAGACCGGAAATCCTGGGTTATGACACTCATTGCATGGTTGGCTTAAAACATGGTTTTGAACCACCACTTGGAACTAAAATTCCAGAAGAGGCTGTTTCTTTTGGGAAGTTCAACCTGAGACAACGGATTTAGTTACTGATTCTTCTGGCAATCTTCTCTGGATTCCTACTCCAAAAATGGGCATCCATGAGTAAAGAACATTTGAAAACGTGACCTCTCTGAGCACATCTCCAGTGTCAGGTGTCCCGTGGAGGCTCCCAGGACCAGGTCTGCTGTCACATTGCTGGAGCATACTGACTAGAGCAAATACCATTGTGTAAGCCTTAATATGCTGTTTTACACACTCCCAGACCTACCTGCATTTTGTTAATACCCAGACATCCTTTCCAGATGGTCTACTCATGAGACAGCCTTGTGGTCAGGAGGTAGATAAGCCATGGCACAATCCAATCTTACAGCTGCTTTTGTCCCCTCCATCAGTTGCAATATAAATATAGCACCTGTGATCTGAGTTGTACCTTTCTGTATGGATTAAGGTATCCCTTCCATTTCCCAGCGCTATGGAGCTTAGTTAATTACTGTCTGGTAGCCTTGAACAACAGGTACGGTAGAAATAACAGTTATTTTCTCAATGTTTAAACTGAGGTCATCACAAAATTAGAAAACCTATCAAATATCAGGTCATGCAATAAAGTTTCATGACACCCTTTCCCCCCTTATTAATCTTCACAAAAATGCTGAGGAAGTGATCAAGGGTCTTTACTATGCCATGACGGTAATACTAAAGCTCTTCTGGATAAATATAGAAATAAATGCAAGTGAGTATCAGGACACAGAAACGTTTAAAAGCAATGGTAACTAACCAGTGGAACAATCTATCTGAGGATAGAGCAAGTTATTCAGGACTGGAGGGATAAGGTCTTTACATTCAGATTTGGTGCTTATTTTAACAGATACACTTTACCTGGAGCAGAATTTATTGCCATCAATACAGGAATCACAGGTTAAAATTTTCCCAAGGCGGTCAGACTAGCTAACTGGAACCATCGCTTCTGGGCTTAAAATCTCTGACTCTGTAGGAAGAAAAGAACCAAGGTCAGGAATCATCAGCTTAGTTCTCCCTGTCACTAACCCTATTTAACTGAGCTATTTAACATTAGATACTGCTCTGAAGGTGCGGGCTGATCTCAAAGCTTGAGAGAAAAGCCAGCTCCCAGAAACAACAGATCCTAGAGTGTTTGGGACGCTAAAGCTGACTCCAGCACAGTCTGCCACACCTACAGATGGGGTGTCGTTGGATCCTATGAAGCACGAGAGGCATTGCACGCTGTGTCTTCTCTGCGAGCTGTTTATGTGACAGACAATACTGTTTCACCCAAGAGGAACCTGTAAGCTCATCTTGTCTCACTTTGCTGTTAACTATAATGCTAGTGAGCAACATACCTGGTAAGCATTACGAGCCAGGTTAGTTTAGAAGCTGCAGCACTGTAGAAGTTAAGAGCAAGACAGCTGCTATTGGAGCTTTACCCTGCTGTCTTCAACACCACAAATAAAACCCATCCATTCAATTTTCTGCTTGTCACAGACTGGAGATAAAGTAAAGCAGCATAAACGTGAAGGGTCTTCAAGACTCATTCAGTGCATGGAAGCAGCAGCTGAACTAAGTAGCTTTGCCTCTGCCAGGCATCTCAAATGACAGATGCTCAAAAGAAGCTGCTGCTAAAGCCTTGCGGCTGAAATGACAACTGTTCCTACAAATACAGTAAATTTATCTTATTCAGGCATAGACATGTAAGAGGAAGATATTACATAATTCCTCATCAAACATTGGCAATGCTAAATAAAAAACAAACAAAACAAACAACAAACAAACAGCTACCCGTGAGACGCTAAAGCTTAACATGTCACTGACTTCAGTGAGACCAAGATCAGGCCTTAGAAAGCGGTGTCAGTGCCACAGCATCTAAAGTATGGAATAAATTCTGCCACTAGTACTCAGAGGGACTAAATATATTCACCTTTTCAGTACATTCATGCATTCATATCAGTCCGGTCAAGGAGTAAAGGACTATGCAGCAGCAAGGAATCTGACAGAATCCAACCCTGAACTCGCAGTAAAATGTAAAATCAGTAAGTTTAAACGCTCCTTCTATATTAAAAAATATAGAGAAAAATTTCATGTGATTTTTGTACGTAGAGTAAGTTAATTTTTCTTTTGCCCTTTATTTTTTTCCCCTGATAAATCATAGTTTTGGCAATTGATAATTCCCCTTTCATTCAGTCTAAGGGACCCTTATTTCAGCCTACAGTTCAGGGGAATATAAATCAAGAGGAATGCAAAATCAGATGAAAAAGGAACGTTGTGTGACTGGAAAAGTGGAACAAAGAGGTCAAGTCATAACTTCTAAAAATATTTGTTTAAAATCAGAATGATACCATACAGGAGAGCTCACATGATTTTTTCACTACTCTGGAACTGCAGTAAGTTATAAACTTTACATTGGTCATCTGCTTTGAAAAATTAGATGGACCTTGCCTGTAGTACCCAGATATTTAGCAACTCCATTGTACAGTCACAAATATTCTGTAGTGTTTCTCTAAGCCCAGCATAATCACTTACACATGCTTTATAGACACAGTACAAAAATACTAAAATAATAAACAACCAGAAACACTTTGTTAAAACAGCATCATTCTTGCTGTCCTTCACATACCACACCATGACTACACATACCGATGCTCTTCACACTGCCACTGCTGTATTTCTTCAATAACACATGCTCCTAACGCAATGTTTATGTAGATCGCATACGCTACTTTTTTGCACCCAAAATATTGTATACATACAATAACAACAAGCAGTGACACCAGAATAAGGTCAGTAATCATGCAGAGTGTGAGTGCACGTCATGCAGCACAAACAACATATTTGGGAAGACAAGCTTTAGGAACTTGTATTAATTCATAGGAAGGCAATTCACTGAGAAACAGTCTAGAAGACTGCAGAGCTAGATACCGTTATAAAACAGTCAGGTAAAGAAGTTCACAAAAGGAAGTGGATTTTTAAACAAGGCCCTGAAGAAAAAGGAGGGGATCCAAGCATACAAAAAGAAGCATGAAGCTGAGAGACAGGAAGAGGCAGAAGAAAAGTTAAAAGTAGGTAGGGAATAGAGGATGATACCAATAGAGTGATCAAGGCACAGAGGTCAATGACAAAGGGACTGTACAAAGACTTGAAGATCAGGATATTTTTCTTAGTACAACAACCAAACAAATTTTAGAGGCAGCAAACTTAAAACAATTACAAGTAAGTACATTTTTATGTAACGCCTGAAACTCATTGCCTCTAGATACTCTTGAAATCAAAAACTTAATAGGAGCCAGAAAAGGATGAATTACAGTTACGTTACACAGGATTCATTTCATCTTTAGAAGAAAAAAACATTCTTCATGCTTCCTTGCAGAAGCTAGGTACTAAGTGATGAAAGGAATTAGAACGAGATTTACCTCATCTGACATAATGCAATACTTACGTGTTATGGGCAGTTTGCAGCTTCTGCTAAAAACAGCGCTATCCAATCATAATGTAAAAAGCCTCAACAACTTTGGAACACATACAAAACCTCAGAGTGCCAGCCTACTCTAACCAAGAAGGTGCTAGGAGGAAACTCTTCCCGAAAGCGAGTTCTCTCTTAATTGCTTTTTAGCAAGGCAATTCCTTTGAAGCAATAGCTATAGGCCATTGCTAGAGAAGGATACTGAATTAAGGATATTGTTTATACTGTGACTCAGTGTGCCAGTTCCTATGTTGCTATGTTTTGATGGATGGAAGGGCAGAGTGAAAGCTGTAAAACCCAAGACACAGATGACTAATTCAGTCCTGGCTTAGCAGCAGCGAGGGGATGGTTGTCCTGTGCAATGTAACTTGTTGTCTGGAATATGGTAACGTGTGAAAATTGTCACTGTGTTTAAGGCACAACTACTTCATTGGTTTGCTGAGCCATGTAAGGACAGGACAAAATTGAGACTATCTCAAACTCTCTCTCTTATTAACACATGGAGTATTTGAAGTTGGGTGGAGATCAAAACTGGAGCTAAGTTCCATCATTACTTAGATTTGCTTTGCACAGTACTAATGTTGTGTTTAAGTTTATATGCTCCTTTTTCGGGAAAGGTTATCACTAGCAGCAACAGGCAAAACATTTAGTACAGAACAGCCTGTATATCTAAAATCTAAACTTTGGATTTGGAAAATAATTTGGGGGAAAAGAGGGATCCGTTCCTGCATCTGCTATGGTACCAGACTCATCCTGCTTTCAGTCATGCAAAAAAATTAGTCATAAAAAAATGAGTCCAAGGACTACTTTAAGTCCGTTTCCCATCTCCAATATAGACTAACTCCACTTGTCAGAAAAGGGTCTCCATTAAGGGGAAACTATGACCTATCCCAGGCCAGATGTACCACCCTACCTGTAAATGGTAAAGTTTGACTTTTATTCTGAAGCAAGTTGCTGCCCCTTAAACATGTTACTCCCTTTAACTGTGGCTACTATTTTCATCTACTCACTCCTTGGGGTGAAATCTGTGTCCCACTGAAATCAAAGGCAAAATAGCTAACTTCAAAGGGCTCATGATTTCTGCTCTCTTCTTGCTCCATGCATTAATTATGCTACAGATTGTATTTCCTTTTATTTGTTTGGACTCTTTTTTTTCTGCTACATTCTTCTTTTCCTGTTGCTTTCACAAAAAGACAGTAAGGGAATACAGCTGATTTTCCTTATATTGCCTATTATTTCATAAATCTCTGTCAAGGCAACTCCTTTCTGTAAAGGAGAGTCCACATCACTTCAATCTTTTCATACAAAATTCCAGCCTCTGATCAATGTTCACTGCCTTTTTTCTGGTATGATATCTTTGAGCTAAGTAATGAAGACTGACCACAAGATCCAATATCAAAGCATACCATTACTACAACATGGCAGGCACAGCAGAGGTTCTCTTTCTTTCTCCTTTTTCCTTATGGCTTCTAAAAATGCGCTTTTCTGTTCACCACTGGGCACTGACAATTACTGTACAGAGATGAAAAAAGCTGCAAAAGGTTAGAGTGAAACATCATGAAAAACAGTCCCTCCTTGTGATATTTATGTTTCTGCTGCTGGCCTTGGCAGAAGTCCAGATTCTGCATGAACAAAACTCCCAAAGGCTTAAGGACTACAGAATTTAGCCCATAGTCAGGAAGCACAATAACATGTGACAATGGGAAGAAATAAAAAATAGCTTTCCAATGCTTTTGAGCTTCCAACTCGATCAGTTTGGATCAAAACCCAGGGGCTGTTAAGATTCTGTGTGAATGAGTTCTCTATTGCTAAACAAAAGCATGTGTGTGTTACCGTGTAAGACAGTTAAGTGGTAAACAATATGTGGCTTCGTTTTCTCATTGATATTTCATTTTACAGAACCAGCACTATAAAATCCCAATTTATATAGCAGGCCGCTGTCTTCTCTATTCAAATACAGTGATGAACCGCTTCAGAAAACACAAAATCAACTCCCTAATTCTCCTTCTTTCCAGGAAAGCTACCTGATACCCAGTGTTCACTACTCAGCGCCAAAGCATGGTTCTTCTACAAAAATGAGAAGTTAAAATCGTAGGGTAATGCTCCATGTTTACTATCATCCAGTAACTCAGGTTAAAACTGTCCCCTTTACATTAGATGTCCGTTGGTTAACTGATACCATGAAAACTTCTTAGTTGGGAAAGCAATACTGAATTCTCATCTTTTTTTAAACACTTAAAATATAAATTAGCCACAATTATATTATCAAGGACAGAAGGTGTCACTGCTACTGTAGATGACGTGCAGAGCAGAGCAGAGAGAGTTTTGCTTTTTGTCCCATCAGTTTTGCTTTTTGTCCCACTTGTAATTCTCACGTGGCAGTCGCCTGTCTTCACAGCCTACATTTTTAGATATCTAGAGGTTACAGGAGACCAATAAACATGAGTCCGTGTCAGCAAAATATTTCAAACCCATTTTATACTTTCTCTCTTTTGTGAATTTAGTGACAGACCAGTAAAACTGGGATCTTAGAGCCACAGAACACAGAGAGGGTAGCAGGTGTCTAAGCACTCTCTTGTTGACCATTTCCATGACCAGATGGGGCCAGGTGTAAAATTCAGGTTTCTATTTACATTTTCCAGAAATGTATAGGTTTTATAGGTTGTGGGAAAATTCCAAAGAGGCCTCTCTATTTCAATAAAACTAACATTAACTGTTTCAGAGACAATTCTTTTTGTTTTGGGATTTCTTTTTTTTTTTTAATTTACAAACTCCCTATGTATCTCGTGCCTACCTTACACTTAAAGCAGTCACAAAAATTCACTGAGAGAAAGTAGGTTTCTGAAGCAAGATTGTGTCTTGTCAGTGTGTGAGCAGAGCTGGGGGTTGACAGGCAGGAAAAGAGCAGCCTCTGTGTATTAGATGAAAACCAGCTGAGCATGCCTAGGGATGTGGTAGAAAGGCAGCTGACTGTTCCCACCAGCAATGGTCAATGCAGCTCACCGGTGCTGGCTGAGAGAAGTTGCCACAATAGTAGATCGGACTGTGAACCTTTTACTTTGCAGAAAAAGAAAGCTATAACAGAAGGAACTGGGAATCCAAGGCATAGTTCTCATTCCCTGGGATGCTCCACAGAAAGCGTAACAATTTACTGGGCCTTTGATCACGTTGGATCACAAGTTACAATCTAGCCCATAAGGAGACGAGTGTGCAAGAATTAGTAGGTTGAAGAGACCATGTCATTTCAAGGTGAACAATACAAGGGCTTGGCATTCAAAAGTGGCTCCTATTGTTTTTTGCTCCCGGAGCAGAAGTAGCCTATGAAATTCTTACTAGCTTAATGCTTAAAATATCTGCTGAAAATTATGAGAAACATGCTGGCCGTCTCGTCTCGGCCTCCAGCAGGAAATCCTGCACTTGATTAGCATCGATTTTCCTCCCTCTCACAGTAAGCCTAACATGCCTGAACCCCATCAATCCTAGGACCAGAGTGTGATGGGTAGAAACAAATGACACAGACTCCTTAAATGGTCTTTTCTTCCTTGGGTAGCGGGAAGCTTGCTGGAAACAGTTCCCCCAATACTGCATCCCATTGCTTTTGTTTATCTATCCTTGCTGACATTTTCTTCAATTAGGAAACAATAGCTCCGTTCCAATGTGCTGAGCAGAATTACTGAAACTGAGTCACGTGATATCATGAGGGTGTGTTTTCAATTATTCACTCTGTCTTTTTTTGCCAGGCCTATGAAGAGGAACAGCCTTCTGCAGAAGTCAGGTTTGCCTGCCTCGCTGTTGTAAGTTCCTCCTTTTGAATTTTTATTCTGCAATAAGTATAGGGTTTTTTTTTTTCAATAGTAAATCCAACTCTCCTAAAGTGCCTTTCTCTTTGTTAGAAAACTTCCAGATCTCTAGTTCTTCCTATTGCCTGGAAATCCTAGACATCTGCAATAGTTCAGTGTAATAGTATTGCTCAGGACTGAATCTGACAAAGATCACAAGATCTAGATTAAAAGGGGATGCAAGATATCATGCTGTTAGCACTTAGTAATATAAAACTCATCTTGTTCTTGCTAGCAAAGCACAGATCTAACTCTCCCACTGAGTGTTTAACAGCAGAGCACTACCATTCAATCTGGGAGCTACACCAAATTATTTATATCTTGTAAATGCTCGGTTTAATATACAACCAAAAATCTGAACCAAATGGGCACAGCTCAAATTATGTATTTTGTTTGCAGAGGACAGATTGAGTTAGGGCTTTTTAAACTTAAAGCTGGAAAAATAAAGCTTGAGGAAAAAAAAAAGAAAAAGAGAAGGAACATTTGGTTTGCATTACAAACCACAGACAACTTCCATCAGGCGCAGTGGAGGTATAGGAATGGCAAGAGAAAATGACAAGCAGCGAGTGCACTGAAAAGAAAGATGAATGGCTTGGAGAATTGACTTTGAAGTAATTGTCCATGCCCACAATACCTTGAATTAAATTTAGTGGAAGATGGCAATGAATCATAGGGCTTCTCTGGCACTGGCAATGCTATTTTCTGTGTAAAATAACATTTCTGGATATTTATATTGGGAAACTTACAGACTGTGTTTTTGGTGCCTCCTATATTTCTGTCACTTATGCAACCCCAAATCAGAAGCTCTGTAAAGGATGCAGCCTTAGTCAAGGCTTGGGCTGTGATCTGATACTTAGAGCAAGCATTTAAATGGAAGTCACCAGGTCTACAGGGTTTATTTTCAGCTCAGTCACTGGCTTGCTTTGAGATACTAGGTAAGTCATTCAGGGTTAAATTTGGTCTTTGAGAGGTGATTAAGCTCTAGGGGAGGGAGGGAAGGGGAAAGGAGCTGACACAGCAGGGCAGAAAAGATTTTCTCTCTGCATAAGACAGAATTCCTCAGGAGACATTGCATGGAGGGTGGGATGGCAGGGTGCACTTAGAATTGTGTTTCCTTTACTGTTTCAACAGGTGCTTCTGCATGTTCCCTGCATCCCAGATGCTTAACGCTAGTTGGAGAGGCAACTTTCAGAGCATTTAGTGCTGATAGCAATGCTCCCTCTTAAGCTCTGCAGCTTCAGGTAGAATGAGAAAGGGGTCCTGCATCTGTCTGACCTTCATTCTAGCACATCAACCTCCAGAGGGCCATATTTCAATTATTAAACTATCTAGTCTTCTGCTTACCCACGTACTTAATGGTTCTGTTTCATTCTTTTAGGGGAGATAAGAGTGCATTTAATTTTTGTACAACATCAAAATCCTTGAATGAAAAGTTTCTTCTAATTTTCTCCCACAGGCAAGGTTGCTTAGGTCTGAATGCACAGCTCGGGCTAATTTCTGACACTGTTTTTGCTGGTATCTAACAGGGATTGACAGAATCACAGAAGAAGCAACAATCCCCATTGTAGACTTTAAAGCGATGCACATTGCACAGACCTGTAGCAAGTTAGCCCTGCTGCTTCCTGTTGAGATGCTGGGGAGAGGTACTCGTTAAGTTACTCCAATGTGTCAGCAAGGCATGAAGTTCTCCTTGTCCATCATACCGCCTTTTCAAGAGTATTCTGTTCTAATGGGACAGATTTCATTTTTCCCTTCCTCTAAAATATCTTCAGACATACATGAAAAGCAACATCAAGCTTTAGAAGATTAACTTCTTAACACACTGAGACTCTAACAGGGATTTCCCAATTCAAAAACTGCAATTAGGTGGGTGCATAATAAAGTATTCTAAAGTTCTGGGCTAACCAAAAAGCTAAAAATGGTCCTTTTTCACAAAATACAAACCAAAAAATCCCAAACCTTGAAAGTCCTTACATATTTGTAGGGATAAGTGTGAGACAGCTTTTAACTAATGCAAAGTAATCAACAGAAAAGCATATGAAAGATTGCAAACTTGTGAGGCTGAATTTCATCAGCAACAATTCCTTATTTCAGCTCTCAAAGTTATTATTCTGATGAAATTCATAGCACTTTTCATCTCTGTACTTCAAAATAATTTACAGAGTAGAGGTTCTGAAAAGTAACTTCTCTCAATTGTGCAGAAAGGGAGATTAATGCTAGAGAAATACGACACAAAGTCAAAGACAAAGTCCACGTGTTAAAGCTGAGCTCCATGTCATCCCTTTCCCCATCCCCTCTGGCCACTGAATCCTTACACAAAGGCTGAGATGTCCTTTCATTCAGCGTGCACTCTGTCACATGAATGGAGCGTGGCTGTGCTGTTGGGCAGTCCTCCATCCACACTGCGGCTGCGTTCGTCCATGGCTGCAAATCCTGTTGCTATTCATAAGAAAAGAGGCTACTCTGAAAAAAAGAAAACGAAACATGGGACGAAGAACATGCTGTGTACTGAAGAGAATGAGGGAGAATACGCTAGTTCAATTTGACCCTTTCCTTGTGCAAGTGTTGGGGAGGCTGGGAACCCAGTGAGTTTGGTTCCAGTGTTCCCACTCAGCAGGGCCAGACTCTCCCATAGCGACAGGGACGAGACGCTCCCAGTGGACACACAGGAGAGGGGCAGAACACCCACCAGCTCTGTTGAACTTGACATGTTCTCCCAAAACCTTCAACTTTGCCGTGGAATAGCGTTCTCCTGGGAAACCCAAAGAATTCCAGTGCGCAGGGCATAAGTTTCGGGAAGCACTAGAGATTTTGTTCGGGAAGAGAGACATTAGGGAGAAGAGCAATATTAGGATTGGTATGACAGAATATAAGTTATCCCTAAACTTTTGTAAGAGTATCACCTACCAAAAATGCCAGAAAGGACTGCACAAACTAACATGCTTCCCCCAGCAGATAAAGGGATATCTTTGCTCCTCCTGAAAAAGCTGTATGCAAAATCTTTCTTTTACAAATCCAAAGAAACTCAGATGCATGCTGAATTGTGCACTTCTCAAGGAATGTCATATAGTTATTTCAGAAAGGTACTCACTGCAAATTATTCATCATCTGCTTTTGTTTTTCTTCTGAGTTTAGCTGATTTCTATGTCTTATCTGTATGAGGGGGAAAAAAGAGAAAAATATAATCCTGAGGATTTATTATATGATGGATCTGGCTTGGTCAGAACTCATAAGCCTGTATTTCTTGCTGTGACTGTGAGGAGTCCTTAGAAAATCTGCCTTCTCCCATTTTTATATCGCCAATGGCATTTTGGGTAGAAAGTGCACATATACCTACCTATTTCTGCATAGACACAGAAAAAACCCAAACCCAGTTTATAGAACATTGTATCATTATTTTTTTCTCAATGCTATACTTAAGAATCTCTTTTCAAAGTACATTGGTTTTCAATTTGGTGTATAACACCTATATATGATTTATGCAAATCCTTCAGTTTCAATAGGCATTTTTTTCTAGAATGACAGCTTCTATTATCAGTTAAGTATTGTCCTGTGTTAAGAGAATACAAAAGCTTCTGTAATGAAAATGATAACCAAAACTAAGTGAGAAAGTCAAAACAATGCAATTAGACTTCCTCCTCCTGAATTTTTTTCCAGGACTGACACATACCTAACAAAATATTTCTATAAAGCTACTTGTTCTGAAAGAAAGTGGAAATATTTTTTAACAAAGCTTCCCTTTGTTATTTTAACATACTCATTACTTTACTCATTTTACAAAAGCTCCACCTTTTGCCATATTTTTCTTGTATAGCCTTTCTTCCATTTTCTCTTAATTTGGTATGCTGAATCATATGCTGAAACAAACCATTTCTTTAATGGGCCACTTTTTTGATTGATGTATTGGAGCTGTATTCGTTTATAGAGTTCAATCCCTAATCAGATATTCACATCTAAAGTGCTTCAATGGATCTCTCTGTTGCTGTTAAATGCACAGTCTTAAGTGAGTTCTGGTCTGCAAAGGTAGGAGTTTTATAGCAGCCTGACATTCCTTACTCTCTCATGGCTAAGATCTACTTTTGCTAAACCACTTACAAGTCAGATGTGCCAGGCAGAGAACTTAACCTTGACAATTTGATTAATCTTGTTTGAATTATAGTGGTTTCATGAATCAAACTTCAGAAGGAGTCTCCTCTTTCCAAATAACGTTAGGAGGATAGAATAATGCTTTTAAGTATCTTCCTTTTCAATTTGGGATTTCAACATGCAAATTCAGCAGAAGCCAAAAGGAAGTAGCACAATGGAAGCATCAAAAACATTTATTAAAAGCACTCCATTGTGCTTGGGGAGCAGGGGAAGAGAATGAAAAGGTGAGGGAGAATTTAGTAGAGCACTGCACAGAAACAGAATTAGCAAGTCATGAGATATCACGTGGCCGTTAGCAGACTGAAAGGCTCTGTTGATTCGATTTATTCATTAGGGCTTTTCAGTAGTGTAGGTTATTAAGTGGGGCAAAGTGGGGTATATTACAACTCACTTTTCATATTTCCTTTCCTGGAGGATATTTAGCTCCAGAGAAGTGGAGAAAGTTATTGAAAGTATCATGCCACATAAGTGGGAGAATGACAGGAAAAAGAGCAGCATCACCAGCTCTCTGAAGATGGATCGCAAGAGCAACGCTGGGAACAGGAAGTCAAGAAAGTTTCGCTCTATTTCAAGATCGCTTATACTTTGCAATGCCAAAAACAGTGACGATGGGTCAAGTCCAGATGAGAAATGCCCCGATTCCTTTGAGATTTCTACCAGTTGGGGTCAAGAGGATTTTGATTGCTGTTCTAGAACACAACTGCCATGCACATCAGAAACAGAAGACAGCCTACCTGATCCTCCACGCGTGATCACCAGCATGATCCAGTCCAAAGCTGCAGCAAATGAAAACTGCAACAACATGAGAAGAAAGTTATTCGTCAAGGTAGGCAACTTGGGGTAGTTTATTGTTATGTTTCCCATTACAGAAGTTCCCAAATAGATTAATTCGTATTTCTCGGGAGCACAGGATTCCACTTGTTTTGTCAGAGCTTACGAGCCTGCAGTGTTCCTGTATAAACAGCATGAAAGTGTATTAGCCTCCCTGCTGTGCTGTTGCACTCTGCTGATGGACAGTCCACTGAAATCAGTGACTCCCAGGACACTCTCCATGCACACAGACTAGCACAGCTGGTGTTTTCTACCTGCACTATAGCTATTTAGCTCAAAATATAAAGCTGTCACTATAGTACTATGCATTTGTAAGCAGTGATACTGCGAGATCTCATAAGCTACGCAAGTATGAATACTCTGAAAGACAGGAGATTCAGCAGACATTGTCTTTCTCTCTCTGATTCAGGAAGGAGGTCGTGGTAGCTCTGTACCACCAGAGATGTCACTGTCTCTTGAGATGTGAGAGCAAAACTCTAACAGCCTGATATTACAACCTTATTTTTTAATCAAGAAGGAAGTATTTTAACTGTAAAGCTCTGACCATTTTTCAGTCTGAGCAATGTACTCTGGATGTCTTTAGAAAGTTCTTTCTCAGTGAGGTATCATAATTCTTTACTTTCTCTCTATCTGTTTTTGTGATGTGTGAACTTCACTCCAGAGGGGACCTCATTGCAGGTGTGACATGACTCTTAATACAGTCTGTGTCCTCCTGGCACACAGACTGTGCATGTAACCAATAAAACAGTTCCTAGAGGAAAGGCTCGAAATAAACACAAGGTCATTAATTGCCAGAGCAAACAGTGGCTTGTGTGAAGAAACTAACTCCTTCACACAAAACAGAATGCATAAGAAAAATATTATATTTTACATATCTTTGATAGAATTGGCTAAACCCAGATCTTGACACCTAAAGACCCAGTGGCATAGTGGCACTGAAAATCTGAATCTCTCCCTACTCCTTCACTTTCTTGCTAATGATCACAGCATGCAGCCCAATATTGCAAAGACTGTAGCAGGATACCATTCTGGATGTGAGGCATTTCAGCCCCTGCCAAAGCCACAGAACGAGGACAGAAACAAGCCAACTTTCTATTGCATTCTGACAAAAAACACAAATAGCCGAAACTGAACCAAGACCCAAAATATACTCAGTCACCTGAAGAACCACACAGCCTCCTCCCCGTTGGAAACAGTCCAAATGCATTCTGCTGATTTCCTCGTGAGAGTGAAGAAGAGGCTGGCCTCTGTGGAGTTACCCCTCTTCTTTTTCAAACACAGCTTAAGTGCTTTCTTAGATGGCTGTCAGCTGACACAGTCTGCTTGCTTGCATACCTCCAAAATATGCTGGGTTCCAGTAACTGTTGTGATCCATATCCATAGGAAACTACTCAATATCTTAGCGCAGAAAGGAGGTTCCGATCATTTGCTTTAACAGTTGGCAGGTAGCTCAAAAAGGAATCTGGGGAACAGAATGTGTCTCACAACTAATACCATTGAGCAGACTAATATAACTGCAGAGGGTATAAGTCCTCTCCTTTGGCTGAAGCGTCAGTGTCACGGAACAGGATGGGTCAGGAGCCTGGATGGATGGTGACATAAATCAGCAAATCAAGCCCTTACAGTAGCGCTTGGGTTGCTTATTGGCACTGTAGACCTGGGGCACATTAAATTCCTTCTCCAGAGCTCTGATAATAATATAAACCTCTTCCAACACTACTTGCTAATTTTCCATACCTTTCAGAGTCATGGATCAGTGATTCTAAAAGGTCTTATCTCAGCATGCTAAGGAGGACAAACGCTGCTAAAAGCTACATTGACCTTACCTTGTACCATTGTTGCTGAGCTTTGCCCTATATTATGAAAGAACGGATCTCCCTCTTTCATATGATGCAAGTCTGCCATAACAACCTTCCTGTGTACCACGCGTTTTAGACAGCTTAAGCTTAAAACTTCTCTCTTTAAGAAAGACGTTAACAAGCATTCTCCAAGTCCCACTGTACCACACTCTCTCTTCAGGTCTATGTGCCACTTCAGAAATTCATGATGTGCAACTCAGAGCTGAAGGGTCCCTGTCCTTGTTCAAGAAAATTGACTCCATTTTTCCTGTGGTTTCCCTGAGGGTATTCCGCTATTGCAGCGCCTGTAGTCCTAAACCTGACTTTGAAGGTGATAACAGCTCTCTCTGAACTGAACAACTTCATTTTTGCTGTCACGCTAGAAGGGGAGAAAAACATTTAAGAATACTGCATGATTTAATGTTCATTGTACATCTCTGCTCAGGGGTTAAGGGGAAATCTGGAACATCGCCCTTCCAAATACTAGTTATTCTCTTCCGTACAAATATGTAAGTATCTCCCTAAGCCACAATCTGCCAGTTATGCAGAAGTCACCATTGCATAAACCATGAGCAAATCACACAGTGTTTCATGGCTTTTGCATATGTATTAAAGGCAAATTCCAAAATCTTTACAATCCCAAAGAATAGTTCTAAGGCCCATTACTATTCTAACAGTCTGAGAAACTAGGTGCTTCTTAGGACAGAGGAATGAGTCAGAAGGAGAATTTTTGAAGGGAAGGCATCTATGCCTCATGATAGCAATTCCTTTCAACTCAGTCATCATTTGAAAACTAGAGACTCTTCACCAGAAACTGTTACTGTAGCCATTGAGGGAAACACCATGGCATAAATACAAACCATATTAGACTCCAGAGAATCCCCACAGAAACACTCCGTTCTCATTGCCCCAATTGTGGCAAAAACTTTGAGCTGGAGCTCGGATCTTATTAGACATCAGAGAATTTTGCAGGGCTGAAATTCGTATGAAACCACATTTGGGTAGTTCCTCTTTTCACCAAACTACACATGAGTTTTGGTGCCAGTTAGACCTATACTGATTGGGGTGAGACTGCAAAGTGATGCAGCTGTTCCTGTCTTCTGACCCGTAATACAGTGCTGACACCTGTGAGGCGATCGCCACCTTGTATTTGGCTAAATTTGACTCTCATAAGGAATAGCCAAGGTTAGCTCCCCTGACGCAAAAAAATCTGATCTGTACCAGTGCACATATTATTGTTTGTAACCAAACCATCCTAGCCCATGTTTATACCACTAAACCACCAAGCGGGCTGAGGATGGACAATATTTAGCTATGAGGCTGCCTACCACATTTACTGCGATGATATGGCAGCTTTATCGTGAGACAACAAGTTATGTAGGCAGTACTGGATGACAGGGGTTCAGTTCAGAATCGTGTGTTCTGGGTAACTTCTTTCTGTCTATTCTGAAGAATCTGGCAAGAGAAACTGGTCAGTAGCTTCTCCAGGATTTAAATCCAGGAACTGTGCATTGTGTTATGGCCTCAGCATGGGGCATTTACTCTTCTGAAAAATAAAAATACTTTGATGTAAAATCAAAGTCAAAGTCTCTAGAAAAGGTTCTGAAATTCTGTTTAAGAGACTGCTTTAAGCCTGTTGTCTTTCAAGGAGGAATGTGCAATGTACCATTAGAACCCAAGACTTTGCAAATTATGACCATGATTCTCTGAATTCCTATTAGCTAGGAACGCTCAGAGATCTTTGTAGCTGGTTGTCTTGGACATGTGTTTTAAAAAAATCACTAGGACGGACTGCATTACATTCGATGTTACTGTAGAGGTAACTATAAATTCCCATTTTAGCAGGTAAAAGCATCCTCTTTTAAGACATAATTAAAAAAAAAAAAAAGATTTCCTTTCAATTTCTAAGGAAAGCATTCTGAGGTTCTGACCAGGTAAGTGGTAGAAAGAATCTGATAGTACTCACAAGGCTCTTTATGATCTTCAGGAGACAAACCTGCAGCAAACAAGCACATCACCCAGCTACTCCCCACTTCCTATCAGATGCCACATCTTTCCTTTTATCCGCCTCTGTCTCCCAAACATTATTTATGCACTGCAACAGCAGCTTCATTCACCTACATGTTGGTCAGCAGA
Organism: Struthio camelus; assembly: GCF_040807025.1. NCBI lineage: Eukaryota > Metazoa > Chordata > Aves > Struthioniformes > Struthionidae > Struthio > Struthio camelus. Next base: position 10,904,240 of record NC_090953.1, read on the forward strand.
AAGGCAAGTGGAGATGTCCCCCTAAGTGCTATCACTTCATAGACTTTCCAATCATCTTTCTCTCTGCCTGGTTGATGGTACAGGAAAGCAGTATAAGCAAATAATACATCACTCTGCTCAGCCAGGGTAGGAAAAAATGGATCAAAATCTCATAGCTCGTAACAACTTATGGTTTGTGAGAAGGTACCTGAGAAAAAGATGTCTCAGTCTGATCCATTAATCTCTCATGTCCTCTTCAAAGTATCTTCTTCTCTTTCATTATACATTCTAAATAGCAAAGATTTTGGTTTCTATGCTCCAATATTCACTCACATTGACTATTGCTCCTTGTGCCTACAGCACCCAGGACTTCCAGAACATCATCTGTTCAGCCTATTCCAGGAGCACTTGGCTTCTAAGATGAGGTGCATTTAGTTTGGCATGAACAGAGCCAGAAAGCCAGCACCACAGTGTATAAGCAAGCAGACCTCCTTTACAGCTTGTCTGATTCTCATAAAATCAGTAATTTTTAGGTAACTTAGAAAGGAAAAAAGAAAGAAAAAAGAAATTGCAAGCAGTGTCTGATATCTGGTGTACCTGGTGCACCAACACAACAGCGTGGAAGACGGCTTTGCCTGCTCATATCACTAGGAAGTCTGAGGCTATGCCAGTTGTATGGAGAAAGCAGAGGACTAGAAAATATCAACTCATATTCTTCAGAGAACAGCTCTCTGCTGGGGTTGAGTGCTGCTTCTAGGAGCGTTCCATTATGGTCTGTGGTTTCTCCTCGCTGCACCACTGATACCCTGAAAAGCATTGATAATTACCATCCAGAGACGCTGGCAGTCAGGGTGAAAAACCACCTAGAATAAACTGTAACAGGGAAGGGCTGGCTTTTTATGCAAACATTGGATCCAGGCTGATCTGACTGCATGGCTCCACTCAGTTTTAGAAACATCTCTGTCCTCACTTCCCTTGGTCTCTGACTGTCTTCCTCAAGGAGGAAAAAACAAAAGGTCGTTCTCTCCCTTGGCCATCACCAGAATGTGTTTTTGTTAACTTGCCTTTGTGCAAGAGCCAGTTATCTGGCAGATGGTACCAGGACAAGTGTTATGGCAACAGACTGTAATGTCTCAAACATGAGCCTATGGGCAGGATGGAAAAACAAAGCCAGAGAAGAGACTGCATTTATTTAGGCATTTGCGTGTTTGCCTCCCTTTTTCTATTTGTTCTCTCTTTCTGTATTCCCTGACTTCTTGCTTTTGTGACATCAGGGCCATGCTAATCCCTGAAAAGGTTGGCAAAGAGGGTGTTTAATAAAGACAGCATGTGCAGCAAAGCACGGGTCAGGGCAAAGGTTCCTAGAAAAACATACCAAAGCCCAAATGATGGGTAGAAAGGCCTGCCCGTAACATCTGATGTGCTGAGTTGTCTATCTAGGGCAGAACCTGAATCCCATGCCCTGTTTCTTGCACCATCCAAAGGCTTTCTAGCTTCTACCATTTTATTAATTGCAAAGGGAATTTGCTGCTGGGAAAAAGAATATCTACTCTCAAACTTTTGAAAGGACCGAGGCATTGGCTATAGGGCACATCAGAATCAGTGGAATCGTATCAATTTGTGCCAGAGAGACTCTAGCCCTTTTTTTTTTTTTTTTTGTTAGAACTGGTACAGAAAAAAATGCTTCTTGAAGAAAATTCCGAAAGGCTGCATTTTCTAAATCTTGGAAATATGAGCCATTTCACAGTCAGGAGGCTAGAAAAGCCAAATGTTTAAATTCACTATTGTACTGTTGTTAGATTTTTTTTTTTTTTTGCCTTTTTTAAAACAACAGTCAATCAGCTTATTGTCATACTCTTAGTTAACTGAGTCAAAGACCTTATTTGAACCAGCCTTATATAACACTTTACTTCATTTCAGACAATCTAACTACTGTGTCTTACGTTAAGAGCGCACAAAAGTTTTTTTAGTTTTCCACAGATGCCATGGTTACCCTTATTGCAAAACAACATCTGGAATGAGATGTTTTCAGACGGGACTCTGGGCTAGAAATTTCTAAAGAGAACATGAAGGGAAAAGAAATATCTTAGATGGCAGATAGAAAAACATCCTTAGAAGCTCTGCATTCGGCATGAAAAAAAGCAGGGGAGTGGGAGGGAGAGTTGGTCAGAACTTGCAGATTTCTTTTCCAGAATGAAACACGTGAAAAATTAATTTACCCTCACCTGTAACAAAAATGCATTCAAGAGGCCTCTTGAGCTCCACACCTTTGATTTTAATCTTTCAGCCAAGCAAATCCAGTTTAAATGCAAATTTTGTTCATAATGCACTCCTGTAGACTCTTTTCATTTTACGTTCAGGTTGACAGGTATAAGGCAAATATAAGTTTCCCCAGAGTCTTGAAGTGCTGGGTTGCAAAACCCCTTAAGAGCTAAGATATTTTATTTGCTAGCAGCTAATACGCATTTAAACATATGTTCCAGTAACGAGTAGGTAAGTTTGACCTAGAATCCACCTGCCCACACACAAAACCTGCTAGTCTTATTTTAACAAATTCTTATCATTTGCTAGGTTCAGAGCTATAAATCATCTTGCAAAACCAGCAGGATACATTAAAAGGGAGGAGGATGCAAAACAAATAATGTGTCTACTTTTGGAACCATTAGCAGTATTCCTATGCATAAAATAATAAGCCAGACAGGAAATAAAAGACATTAAAGAAAGCCCAGTGCAAATCAGCTGCTGGCACATGAATTGGTCAAATGTTTATTCTTCTAAAGAACAGCTTTTATTAATTTTCTGCCATGTTGCAATAACTTGGATGTGAATATAGTGATCTATATCCAGGACCCAAAAAAGCACAGATGCTGACAACTTACAGATATTTGCCACATGTCCCTCCAGCCCAATAAAAATTTTCTTTTCTTTTCTTTTCTTTTTTATAAAAAGTAACTCAAACAAATGAATATTGAAAGCAACTGACACACAGAGCTTATCTGAAACATAGCCCAACTTGTTAGGGTGACTACATATTTAAACAAAAATTATATTTGTTCTCAAGATTTTTCATGGATTTAACTTCTACCTTCCTTCTAACTAAATAGATATATGCAACTGATTGCTCTTGGAAAAAATATTTGTACCTCAGTGTCCTTTCACATGTATGTCCCAGCACAACCAGGAATTTCCAGCCTGGCAGATATCCCGTTGTACAAAACACAATGTCTCCCCTAAAGAACTTGCATGGCACCCTGCTCCTGCAAGGGAAAACCTCAGAACCAAACCCACTGCACCTCTGTGATATCCTGAGAAACTGATGAGAGCCAAACAACTTTGGGACAACTAATAATAATAAAGACTTTTATAAACACTATGAATGGAGAACCTGTACACTGTGAACAAGCTATTGGAAGGGTGTGAGCACAACAGTACTTTTAACTGAGATGAGTTGGAAACAGTTTGTAAAGGCCCACTCATAAGTTAAAAACAAAAACAAAATGGAATGAAGTGCGGCAAACAGCTATGTTAAGGTTTTGTGTGTGTGCGCGTGTGTGTACACGTGTGCATGCACAGCTGATCAGTATCTGTGAGAGCAAATCTATGTGTTTCAAGAGAGCAGTACATAAGAATAAGGACTACAAGGAGAAGGGGCAGCAAGTTCAGATTTGAATTCTGAATACAAAACATTGAAAGTTGCTGCTATTCCTCTTTGGACCATAGAGGTACTTCCACTTTCTCTTGTTTACCCCAATCCATAATCAGCTGCAGTCTAGAAATACTTTGCCAACTGGCAGAATAGTTTTCTACTTTCAATATCTTGCATTTTTCATGTTTTGGAATAAGCATACTATGCTTTTGAAAACCTTGTGAATTTAAAGGGTGTTTCTTGTATGCATATCTGGCCCTTCATTTCGTAATGATGAAAAAAACATAGGATCAATGCAAATGAACAGAAAAGGTAGCTCACATTTTTTGCTACCCAATATCTGAAATTTTAAGACATCAGAATTCTCATCTTTATTTTCATACCACGCTGAAGACTTTAAAGCACTACCATCAGATAAAAAAAGAACATAATGTAGTCCTGATTTCATGGCATGTGTATTTCCCAAGATATTCACTTTAGGTGAAAAGTAAATACAGAAGATCCAAAACTAATGCTGGAGTTCTAGCAGACTGGTTTAAAATGGAATTCTGTCCATACTCATACACTTACCTGCTATTCACTAGAAGCACTTTTCACAAACAAAAGAGGATTTGTAAAATTCAGATACTCCTCATTAATGGTGGATGGTTTGGAAGCAAGCAAACCCACAAACTTAACAAGTCAGTCAATATAAGCACAGTCTCTATCCATTACCTATTGAATTCATCCTGCAGCGAGCCTTGGACTCAACCTTAACTACTTCATTCAGTCACAGCCTTAAATTTACTCTGGCAGGTCTCAGAACGGGAGTCAGACGTCAAGAGTCAGCCGGAAAGAAAATAACATTTATTGACGTTGCTGCAAATACTAAATTTTGCTGTAAATACTAAATTTGTCTTTGTTGTCAGTCAGGTATAACGTGATCCCCATTGATTTGTGGAGAAAGGTCATAATGGCTCTCCTCCTCAGGGCTGGATGAACTCTGCTTAGGGCAGAAATGGAAACCTAGTGATGGTGAAGAAGCATTCCCTGTACTGTCAGAGGATAACAGATCACGTCATGCTGACTGGGGACCCTGGAGCAGTACTGATGCTTGATCACTGGCTATAATGTCTTGTGAACAAGAAAGCATTGCTGACACCGAGTTATCCTAATGTATGAGAGGCACTTCTAGCCCCTCAGTCCCTCCCTTTCAGAAATCTATACCTCAGTCATATAAATCTCTTGGGAATGAGCCTGGGTCCAGGACCGATTGCAGTTTTGACAGCATATTGTGCCTGTTAGCCCTGTTCACTTTTCGAAGTAGGAAGAGGCTCGTGGCAGGCAGGGGGGAGTGTTCAGCTGCGAGCAGGATGAGTGAATACTCGGACATAAGGAACAAATGAAACAGAAATTGTGTGCTAGCTTTCCAGCTGTCTTTGTCTATTTAGAATTTTGTAGTGTTCAAGTACTTGTGCTCCAGGGATATTTTGCCTAGACAAACATGTTGCCCTTTGTACGCTCAGTTAAACCATCCTTTGCTTTACTTACTCATATGATTTAAGACTATTTATCTTTCTCTATAGCCATATGTTAATGATTCATAACTATGTTACAAATGTGCTTACAATTAGCCCTCCAGATGCAACACACAAACTAGGCATCCTCAACCAGTTTGGAATGGACAAAGAGTCTTCCACTATTCCTGTGATCTTTGCTTCCCCTGCTCCCCACTTAACAAGTGAGCAGCTGGGGATGGAGCTTTTAGTGTTTTGTATACGCTTATTTTCCATCCAGACCTCTTATGTTTTCTAAAGTACTTCCTTTTTTGGTGTATGTTTGTTTTTTCTCTCGTCTTTTGGCATAGGCAAAATTTATGCAATTACTATGAAAAGTCTATTATTTGTTTTCTTCCCCCGCCCCTGTGCAGAGGCGCACACTATTCTAATACTTCCCTCTTGTAGTCAGAAGCCACTGAAGTTCTAGGGAAAACAACTTTTTTTAAAACACTGACCCTATAATACAATTATTCTTTCACAGCTGCACAGAAGCTAGTTTCTGGGCCTGTTCATAGTCTGCTTGGAGGGAATTTGATTCTAAGAACATTTTCTGCATTTCTTAAAAAAGCTTAAGACAACCGCAAGTACCTTTTACATCTTTCGTACGTTTTCTTTCACGTAACCCGTCTTCTTCCTCAATCAGGACAGCTGCATATGCAGGCTGTGTACAGCCACAGGGAACAGCAGTTCAGGAATCAAGCTCTCCAGAAGTCCAAACGGTACATCTCTTCAGAAAGGGTTCACAGGCAGCCAGGTGATTTCTGGAGGCACAGCGAACAGGTAGGGCACACATGGGGATAGCAGGCTTATTAGGCAGCCATTGCTCAGCATGGGTTTTGCATGATCAACTTTTGTGATGAGCTGTGCTTTGAAGCTCAATTCGAGAGGAGAGCAGTGATGTTTGGGGATCATTTTTTTTACAGTGCTTCCAGGTGGAGAAAAGAGGTCAAGATTCTAGCAGAATAAAACTGTGACCATATACAGATCTAATGCTTCTCAATTACAAATAGAAATAACACTTGGAAGAATGCTAGCTTGCATATAACATCTAGCTCTCCAGTGGTCTCTTCCTACTTGCCCTATTAAAGGGCAGCGTAGGATGCCACCAGCCTAGCAAGGCCACTGAAAAGCGATGTGAGCCAGAGTTCCTGAAAGGCAGTAAAGCATATAGTCTCTACTCAACTTACAAGTACAAAACGGTAACAGGAGGGCAACTTTTGCCTAGCTTGGGCTACTCTGTACTGTCTTGTTACCTTGGACTTAAGTTCATACGCAAAGTCCTTGAGCATTTGCCAGCATATAAGCTGATCAGCACAAGAGTTCCCAGGCAGGGGAATGCAGGCACAAAGAGGGAATGGCTCACATCTGAGCTCTGCCCCAAAGGTACTACAAGTACAACTGGCTTGAGCCATTTGGCTCCAAGAACTGAAGGTGAAATGAGAACCCAGACAGCAAAGACAGAGTAGTCAGAACCTAGAAATGCTCAAAAGTAACAGCACCCATGGTCAGGACAGCACAACCAGCCACAACAGGGTACCCTGGGTGCCTGGAGCAGAGCTGCTGCCATACTACAGGAACAGCACCCTACCTCAGTGTTATTCTGAGCTACACATCAAGCCTAAGCTTTACCTGTGTCTGCAGTTATGTGTGGAAACGCAGCTGTCAATCTGCAGGATTGAGTAGAAGAAAGCAGCAACAGGAGAAAGTTCAAGCAGACGGTTGGGTGCACCAAGCATCAAAACATCTACATCATGGTGGCTCTGTTCAAGGCAAAGGGAGGATTGCAGTTGATCCCTCAGTAAGACATGTAGCGCAATAGTGACGTATATTTCTATGTCTGTAAAATGATCTGCACATATGTGCTTTTTTTTTTTTCCTTTTCCTTTTTTTTTTTTTTAAGGGATGGTCATCAAAGCCCAAAGGATGAACTGTTAATGCTAAATGGACAATCTCTTAAAGATCTGCCCAGCAGAGAGGCTGAATCTCTCATTCAGTCAACAACACGGCTGGTGAACGTAGTGATGGCTAGCAAAGTAAGCATGAAAGTTGTGGTCCACCCCACAGCTGTGGGGTGATCTGACAGCATTTGCTTGAGAGACAAGGGGAATTTTGTGCATCAGACATCTGAAGAACATGGTTTTGCTCTTCCTGACAAAACCCCAAACCTCTTGTGGTCAGACTCTGGTAGACTTCAGCATAGCTTTTTCCCAGATAAACAGAGGCTACGGAGAGGCAAAGGCCCTGGGAAATCCTAGCAGGGGCTGTACAATCCCTTCTTTTAAAAACACATTGCTTGCCAATGTTAATTTTCCATGTAGAAGTTGAGCAAAAGCAGAGGTGGATTAAGGGAAGATCCACAAATCCAGAAGCCATAGAACAGACCTTGTACTGAAGTAAATTTTTTGGATCTAGGGTCTGTAGCTAGGAAATTCCCACGGTGAATATTACTAGAGTCTGCTATGGAGACAGGGAAAAGCAGGCAGCATCAACAGCTCAGCAACCCCAGATTATCACCAACTCTTTCAGTGGAAAACCCCTTTGATCTTCTTTCTTTCAGAGAGTCCATTTCATTGGATTAGACCCATCTCATTTCAGTTTTCTTGTCCCCTCATCCACATCCCAAAGTAGATGACACTAGATGACGATAGCTTTTCACTTGCAAATTCCAGAGGTGACTCGAGAATGATGACTGGACAGGATTAGTCTCCTACCATACATTTGCCACTTTGAAAAGAAAACATTTCTGCCAGGGTTTTGTTGCAGGCTTGGTACCTTGACATTCAAGGAAAAAGGCCACCTTCCACTTGTTATCTACAATAGAGTCACATAAAGATTGCTGATATAATCCAAGACCGAGAAAACACTCCTTATCGAAGCTGCTATCACGTGTGGGTAAAGTGTGCCTCTTCCCAAGATTGCAGTTGTGTCTCTTTGTCTCACCCTGGTGTCTGCTGGATTTTGCCAAGATTTTTGTTCATTTTCCCTCCTTTAAAAATCTAAGAGGCTGGAGATGAACTACATTAAGCTGTTGTGGTTTAGTACCACTCAAGGGACAGTCAAGTGAGCTGTGTATTTAAAGATAAGCCTGCATCAAAATAATAATTTTTAAAAAAGCAAAAAAAAAAAAAGGCTTTTCAAGTAAGCTGGCTTGTAAGAGCAACACTGCAAAAGCGTCACAACGCCTCCTTAAAGATCTTTTTTGCATTTCTTATTCTGAAAAGTTCTCTAGGGAAGGGGATGGGAAAGCCCTAGTACGATTTTGCTACTTGGCAATGCCTCCACCTGCTGCTGAAGAGGAGAATTGCCATGCATTAGTTCCTGATAAGGTATTGCCAAAAAGCACTGCTAAAATCAGGCTTCTAGAAGAAAATACTCGTCTTGGTTGGCTACAGACATATTAGAACATATGGATCCTGCTCTGATGCTATTCTGCGGCCTTCTTAGCCCCTGAAGAATTTCCCTGAGCAAAACCCTTTTATATTACAGGCTGTACTGTACTTAAAACAGTCTCTCCCTGTGCTCTCTGTATTCAGTAATGTTGTTCTTTCATGACTATGATTCCCTCTGCTCAATGACACTCCCTGTACTACAGTAGACGCAGGACCATCAGGAACCATACACCGTTGGAAATTACTCTTAACTTTGAACTGTTGTTCAGATATGATCATTTACCTCTTTTGAAACTGTTTTAAAAACCCACACTTAGAAACCTGAAAGGTTTTCCTAAAGGTTTTTAAATGCTAGAATTAGTGGCCATACTTTCAAAAGCAACTGCAAGTTCCCAGCTAGAAGGGGTTAAATTTTCAAAAAATATTAAAGCCTAGTCCTCAAAGATTTTTAAACATCCAACTTTATTTGGGCTCAAAGTCATCCCACTGAAATCTGCAGGAATTAGGCACCTACACACCACTGCAAAGCTAGGCCTAAACATTTTCCTTTCGAAAATGAGGCCCTTCTAAAATGATCCAGGCTGGGTACCCAAAAGCACCAGTCATCCAAAAATTGGACTAGCATAGTTAGAGTCTACCAAGATATCAAAATAATAGTTTCTCTGAACAGACTGTGGGATGTCCAATAATTTTCTCTCTATTCTAACTAAAGACCACAATATTTTCATCTTATTCCTTTGGCAAGTTATAATCATACACCAAGCAAAGCTTTATGCCTTGATGTCCTTTATCATCCAATTTATTTTAAATAATCACTTTTGCTCCAAGTTTTTTGATTCAGGGTGAAACTTGGGCAAGCCAAATTAGGAGAAACTGTATTTTTAAGTATTTTAATTTTTTTTTTTTTTTTTATTTTCCACTGATGGCGGAATTTCTCCTTAAAACATTCTGGTCTCTCATTTTTAGGAAATGTCATCTTGTACAGAAAGGCCTTTGGAAATACAAAACGGTTGTTTTCTGCACAGTAGAGCCACTTGTCAACGGACTCGCAGTAACTCAACCAGTAAGTTACAGGGAAGTAAACCTTTCTCTTGCAGTGCTCGGGGAACGGTCGGCACAGCACTTCGCTCTGCTATGGCACCGCAGGGCGGAAAGAAACTGCACCCATTGTCCAGGCTTATTCTGGGATGCTCAGCTAGGAACTGCTGATGCACCAAAGCCAGACGCTCACAATAACCTAAAAATCAAGGCTTTTGTGCAGAACCATTCTATTTCATACTTTTAAAGGTGTGTTGGAAACAGGCCGGCGCTCTTTTGGTGAGGGAGGTTCGCTTTATACTACACAAAACATTAATGGAACTATTGCCACGGCGAGGGTTAAGCAGCTCACTCTCCCTTCTTCAAAGGGAGATTATAACTGCAAAAATAAAGTAAACGAGTAAAACGCATTGATAAGTCGAACACGCGGAAGCGTTCAGTCCGAGGAAGAATAACGCGGCGGCTCTCCCGGTGCCTTGCAGGCCTGAACCCCTACTGGACCGGGGAGGCGGACGGCGCGGCGCCCCGCGGAGCCGGGCCGCTCCGGGACCGGCAGCCACCCGCGCTCGCCACCGGCAGGAAGTCGCTTTCCCAGCAGCTGGACTGCCCCGCAGGCAGAACCCCAGTAAGTGCACTGGAAACGGCCCCAAACGCAGGGGAATCGGGCTCAGATACGGACCCCCGAGCGCCGCTTGCGGCCAAGCCTCCCGCCAAAACCCACCTTCCTCGCGGGCCCTGGCAGGGAAGGTGGCGGTCGAGAGCCGCCCCGTCTCTGGCACGGCCGCTTCCGCCCCTTCTTGACCCCATCCCTCCTCCACGAGGAGCAGGGCAGCGGGGAAGGCTCCAGGCCAGCAAAACTCCCTTTTCTTCAGCAGCTCCTCCCTCCGGTTGCCCCAGCGGGTTTCACAGCCTGCGCAGAGCCCCTGGTGCGGGTCCCGCCGCCCGGGCAGCCACCACCTGGCAGACGTAACCCCGGGCCTGAGCCTCGGGCCCGGCCACCGCCACGAGCCTCCCGAGCCACCTCCACGGCCCCGGGCTCGGCCACGAGCCGGTACGGAGCCGCCTCACGGCCGGCAGCCAGTGCCTCCCGGCCACGGCCGGTGCGAGGTGCCCCCCACTCTTCACAGCGGGCTCGCACATATTTCAACCAGCCCCTTTGAAGGGAGGCGCCTGGCCCAGGCAGCCGCGGCGTCGACCGAGAGACCAGCACAGGGCGAGGAGATTTATGGCTAGAGCAGATGCCCCCCAGGCACCAGCAAAGCTCCTCGCTGCTAGCGGTCACCTGCCGGCCGGACGAGCACATCCCAGCCCCACTTCAAAGCTGGACAGGTTGGCCAACCGGCCCATGGCAGAAAGGGGCCGCGACCCCGCTTCTCGCCACCAGGCAGAGACGTTCGCGCACTGACTTGCTGCAGCTCCCCGGCCCTCCCCGGGCCGGTCTCTGACGCCGGGGGCAGCACGGCCTGACCTAGGGGTGAGGGGTGCGAAGAGGGGGCAAACGGGAGCAGGGTCCCAGGCCCAACAAAGCCCGCGCAGACACGGGGCTCGTTACGCAGCACCCGAGGCGCTCTCCTGCTCCAAGGTCTCGGCTGCCAGGCGCAGCTCGCCGGAGGAGGCCTGGCTCCCGGCGTGGGGAGACACCGACCTCTTCGGCAGCACCGTGGTTCTGCTGTCCTTCCCCGCCATGGGAAAACGGCCAGAAATACCCCCAAATTCAGCAAGAGAAGTTTGAAAGCTTCTGATTTCAGATTCTCTGTTGCAAGAAGATCCACAACACAGGAATAAGCAATCACCCTGATCTGACAAGAGGTATAATTTTTAGCGAGTTATGGTTTTGGTATCACACAGACATCTCCGTCTTACTCCCAAACCCTTGGCTGAATTAATAAGCTTGCTTTCATGCCAAAATCCAGGATCATTTTCTGGCATATGCGGAAGCCAAGTTGTTGACTGATGTTTCACACGTTTCAACACCTGCTAGTTTCACTTCGCTGCAAAAACAACTGCCTTGAACTCGCTTGGACTTGTAATGAATGCTACCACCTCCAGCCCTGCTGAACTTTAGGTGCAGTGAGCCTTAGATAATTACTTTCGTCAGTACTTAACTTAGTTTGTAATACCTAATTCCACAATGTTCAAAGAGGGGCTTTTCATTAAATGTATCATTAAAGCTTCATTAAAATGGGTCAAATCTCAGGGGCAGGAGGATAAGAAATCCACTACCTATGGAGTGGAGGGAGAATTTAGAAATTGCTTGCCGTGCTAGCAAGCAAACGAGGGTGTGCTTCACTGAATTCAGCTGTAGAAAGCAACCTGTGTTATTGCTTAACAGAGACAGCACAGAGTAGTTTATATTCTGAAGACCTGATGCGGACACTGATTCACATTTTTAGGGAAATGCAGAGAAATGGTGATAAGTCCCAATATAGAGTTAGTTAGTGGCAAGACTATGGGAAGGAGTTAGAATTTCTTGGTTCTTTGTTCAGTTCTTAGAGGTAAAGATGATAATACCTGCTATGACCCGTAATAGCCAAAAAAAGGGATTTTGGCATGGAGCATCAAGCGAGAGCACAATCAAATACACCTTTCTACAGCATTGCACAGTACTGCAAGGGCCAATATTATAATTTCACTCTGGTTAAATCTAGGTTAGTCACTGCAAGACAATTTCAGTGAGCAGGACTTGAGTCTGAGTCGTGTGCATTTTAAGAAAGCAAAATACAGAATAATGTTTCTTCAGGCCACTGACTCCTGAAGGTATGATGGAAAAAATATATTTTAGCATGAAAAGTCCAGATTACTCACCATGATCATCAGTTCCATGCAAATTGATAAGCTGAATAACAACTGGCTTTGAAAATGAGAAGAATGAGTCTTCTTTTACCTTCATCAGTCATAAGGAAGAAAACGTGAAATAAACTGGTTACCCTAATTTATGTCCAAGAATGTTTGGTTCTACATTGAAATGATTTTTTTTTAAATGTTCACAGGCTATTTCAAGAGCATCTAGATCGCTAAGTACAGCACAGCTAACGCACACATCTTGTGGCTCACAGGCTTCGGTAATCTCAAACATCGTATTGATGAAAGGACAAGGGAAGGTGAGGCTGGGTCTATTGACTTACCATAAGCAGAGTTTTACTTCCTTTCCTGAATGTAAGCTGCAAAGACATCAGTGCAAGGAAGTGATTTTGGGTATTAAGGTTGCCATTTCAAATCCGTGCTTTGCCAGGAGTGATTAGTTGTCACCACTGCCTTCTTAACCTTCTGAGGTATATCTGTGAAGCATGCTGCAGACTGCAGGCCAGGTTCTAATGAACACATCCACACCAAGAGAGCAACATCAGCACTGACATTCACTGCTCCTTGGCAATTAGAGGTAGGCTTGAAATTATAGATGTCATCCATAGGTTGCACTAGCCCAGCAATCTTAAAATTTCCTTCAAGTCAGTGTGTTATGAGACCACACAAAGCCTCAAAAAAACCACGCACATTTGCAAAAAAAAACACAAAAACATCTAGAAAAAGATGGAAGATAGTTGTATGCATAAAAACAATGTCACTGAAGATGCCTAAAAAGAAAATGGAGAAGTTATAAGCTTAAATACATACCTTTTTGGACTTGTTAAAAACCTGCAATTTTTATAAGACCTGCATTTTTTATAAATAACTATTTTAAGCGTGAGATTACTGTCAGAAGTCATTCCATGAAATGGGGTGAAACACAAAATCATCATCTATTGTCTGTATTTTGGGAGCACATCAGGCTATCATGAGCACACTACTTTCACTTTTAATCCAAAGGATGTTAAATGGCTGCAGAGATATAAATTAGTCTCACAATATCCTTGTAAGTTTGGTGGGGTGGAAGGCAAAGAATAAGTAAATGAGAAGTGTCTACCTGGTTGGTGCTGCTTAAAACTTACAACCCACATTAACTCTGTTTTGTGGAGGATAAGAGTTATATATATACCCCCCGCAAAAGATATCTGTCTGTGTGTCTGAAGTTAGCAGTAATACCAAGACCTTGCATGGTGGTTTTATCCATCCCATTTATGAAAAAGAAAATCAAGGAGAAGAAAGAATAAATTAATCTCTCAAAGTAACTTATTAATTCAAGGACAAAATAATAAAAAAAAAATTTAGACACATTCCTGTGTGTTTATAATAACATTAATTGATTGCAACTGAAACAAAACCCAACTCCTGAGGGTATTCAGCTGAAATTTTCATTTGCCTTTACTACTGGCACTTGGGTGACTATCTTTCCAGGGATTATACGATTCTGCTAACTGGTACTGCCATGTAGCTACTGCAGAAGAAACTATGAATTAATTTATTACGAGAACTGAACATGTACTCTCACACACTGTTTTTCTTCCATAAATTAGGGTCTAGGCTTCAGCATTGTTGGAGGGAAAGACAGCATTTATGGGCCAATAGGCATCTACGTCAAAACCATCTTTCCTGGTGGAGCAGCTGCTGCTGATGGAAGGCTACAAGAAGGTGGGAGATCTTTCCTTCCTCCCTTTTCCCACTCCAAATTCCCAGTGTTATCTAAAGGCAGATTCAACTGAAGATTAAATGAGCCCAATGTGACATTTGCATCTGTATCCTTTATTGCCTTTGCAAGACTCCTTTTGAGTACCTGTATGCATCACGCAACTTACTGTGAACACAGTAGAGTAATAATAATGCAGTGCCATTCTTCCTTCTAAAAACAGGTGATGAAATCCTGGAACTGAATGGAGAGTCCATGCATGGATTAACACATTATGATGCTTTACAAAAATTCAAGGTTACGTATTCTCCTCCCAGCATAATTTCTGCCTTTACACAGGATGTGCATGTGAGCTCAGCCCATTCATTCATTATATTTTGTTTCTTGCAGGCCAAAAAGGGTCTTCTCACACTTACAGTCAGGACAAGCTTTAGCACGCCTCATTCTGCTTCCAGCTATCTATCGCCCCACTTGTGTCAGTCACTGAGCTCTAGTACATGTATAACCAAAGAAAATAGCTCTTTCAGTTCAGAAAGCACAGCATTCTCGTTAAACACTACAAAGCCCAATGACAGGGTCATAATGGAAGTTACCCTAAACAAAGGTAAGTGCTAAAATTAACTGAGTACTGACAAACAAGGCACTGATTCACAAAACAGGGTTCGTTTGCTCTCAAAATGTCTTTCCTCACTAACCTGATCCTTTTCCTGGACTGAGTTTTTTTTTTTTTTAACACACTAATTTAGATCTCAGCGCCTGCATGTGTTAACAACTATCTATCAACAGCAGGCTTTTGCATACCATCTGTCCACAAGAGCCAATCAATCCTTTCTTTCTTCCACTGAAGCATTAGACTGTCACATCCATATCCTTCACATAAAATCTCTTAGCAAAAACTACCATTAAGCAGATTATGCAACTCTTATCCCTTAATTATCCAAATAGTTCATTTCATTCTTGAAATAGCTTAAACATAAATAAAACACAATACCTGTATCTTTTTGTTTTTCTTTCATCTCTTTTCCAACTGTCACACTTTTCTATTTATAAACAGCCACGGGCAGACTGAAATATACTTTGAAACATGGAACCATTAAAACAATAAACAAAGCAAAGTCTCCATGGGGTAACAGCATGACTTATCAAACACAGTATAGCGTTTGATATGACATCAGAACGACTGCCCAGTATAGAGAGGATGAATTCACAGAGATCTTAAGCTGCATTACATAAAACAAAGAAGTTTGAGATGGTATCTCAAATAACAGCCAGGCATCACATTTCCTCCTTAATTTTGGTTCTTTTTTTCTGTTCTGTCTCCTTCTAAAGTCATTTGAACTATACTGTCACGATCGATAACTTGCAAAATAAAATTGCATTTGCACTGCATCTGCAACATGCTAGCAAGTAATCGTCAACCAGGTATCGGAACCCAGCAAGCAATATTGTGTGCCCGCCCTTTAAATGTTTAAAAAAAAAAAAGAAAAGAAGAAGAAAAAAGAAAAAAAAAGAGCAGCAGAAGGAGCAGCTAATTTGAATGCGAAAAATTAATAAACACAAGAGCAGGGTTCTGGTTTGCATACACAGAATTAATTAAATTGAAGATAGTTTTAAAAAAAATTCTCCAGTTGTTTGTTTTTACCACTTTTTATACCTCTTTTTTATTTATCAATTCTTTCAGAGGCAGGTGTTGGCCTTGGAATTGGATTGTGCAGTGTCCCTTACTTCCAGTGTATTTCAGGGATTTTTATTCACACCCTCTCACCAGGCTCTGTGGCACATATGGATGGGAGACTCAGGTAGGATGAGAGTGGGTGTTTGTCATGATATCTCATATTGAAAGTTTTCCATTGCTCTGTTATGTTATGGGTTCATATTTGACCTGTTTGGGCAGGAGGTCCTAGTTCTTTCCGGAAGCGTTGCATTTACAGCATATGTGCTGTTCTGCAGGTTTGAGCATGCGTATTTGGGATGTCTGGGTTTTCCATATATATGGCAACCCAGTTGAATTATTCTCCTGTCTAGGCTAGGCTAGCTTTGGTGGTCTTGGACAAGCATATAGCATTCTTCCTAGAGAAGATTTCCAAGTAAAAAAGGAGAATATATATCAAAAAAACACCAAACATGGCATATTTTATGGGCACTAGCTTTCCTGATGCAAGCTCCTCAAATTCCATCCCTTCTTGTCCAACAGAAATAACTGCTTTGCTGAATTTGTTTTAGCAGGAGTGTAGAAGGTCACCCCATAAGATTTATGACCAATCGGTAACGTTGACCATGTCCAGAAATGAACAGAACACAGCATTTGCAGTGAACGTTTTTTGATTTAACTTCAAGTGCTCTGTACCCTTCATCTCACTTTTGTACAAAGTTTGCACGATATGAATCAATGCCTTTAGAAGGCTTCTTAATTTCTATCAGTATTTGCAATAGAGCAGAGAAGGGCAGTCTCCGTCTCCATGGAGGCCACATTTGGATTTCATCTGGAAAGACTCAGTCTAGCAGTGGGCAGTGATTGATCTGGGCAATTTATGGTAACCAAAAATTGTGTATTAACAAGTTATTCCTATGTAGCAGAAACACCACAAGATTCTGTCTGACCTTAAATAATACTAGTAGACCATAAGTACGTGAAAAGTGAAGTGTTAACTTGATAGGAAGGGAGGAAGACGTAGGTGGAAACAGCAACAGATCTGCATACAGGAGAAAGATCACAGACCACAAAACATGCGTTGCTCAATATGCAAAAGGTTCAAAAGCTATATGCAGCGAGGCAGTAAGTCAAAGGAAACTTGACGTCCAACTGCTCATTCCCATTTCATTTTCTGTAAAGGGCACTGTGAGACATAATGATTTAATCTGTGATCACACTAGAGATCAACCACAGGAATCTGCTTGTTGCCTACCTTCATGTATGTGAGACAAGGCTGGAGGGAAAAAAATCTATGCTTTGTTTATATCTGCTCTTTTATTTTATTTTTTTTTTTAATATCTCTGTAGGTGTGGAGATGAAATCATCGAAATTAACGAATCATCAGTACAAAATATGACTCTTAACGAAGTTTATGCTGTGCTAAGCCATTGCAGTCCTGGTGCAGTGCAGATTATTATTAGCAGACACCCTGAACCGCAGGTAGCACTCCATATTCTTTCTGATTTTGCATAAAGCACATATTGATGAACTAATATTAAGTGAGGAAGCAGATGCTAATCTAAAACAGGTGGAAAAATGTTGATAACAAAACGATAGTGATGTCTTTCTAAGCATAACTACAAACACGTGAGACAAATTAAGGTACAAACCTGAGATAGGCGCTGTCTTACATATAATCATGTAAGATTTGAAGATCACTGGAGACGGTTCTTACATGAGAGTTTCTATGCTATGAATAAGTAAACTACAAAAATAAGGCTTAAGGGACAACAACAATATTTCACAGAAGAATAAACTTTAGTCAAGAAAAAATTGGAAGTAATAGGAAAATAATTTGAAAGAGGGAACGTACTGCCTCAAAAAGAAACAAGAAGT
Organism: Struthio camelus; assembly: GCF_040807025.1. Lineage (NCBI taxonomy): Eukaryota > Metazoa > Chordata > Aves > Struthioniformes > Struthionidae > Struthio > Struthio camelus. The sequence continues at coordinate 10,921,860 of NC_090953.1, forward strand.
GCTTATACACACTCTTCCACGATGTAATGAAAATTTAGGTCTTGCCCAGACAATATTTGCTATTAAAGTAAAATATTTTGTTCTTAGGAGATGCTTCTACAAAATGCCTCCTACAACCACTGTGTAAATGATTATGAAGTTTAAATTGTGCATCAAACTATCATAAAAATGCAGTATTAAATTACCTTATGCTGGTAAGTCCAGACCTGCACTTCTAATGAAATATTCAAATTGACATTTAACTTTGAAAGATCCCATTTTATTTAAACAATCAATATAAATGGCACAGCTTTACAGAAACTTCAGCTATACTAAAATATGCGCAAATATGATGTGTGCACTTCTTTGGCTTTAAAATTAACTGTGACATGATGTAACCAGATCTATTCATTTCAATTAGAGGACTTGCAGGAGCTGGAGAGCTTTGTGAGAGGAATAAAGATTCAAATGTTATCACACAGCAGCCTTGTGAGAGTATAATGACATGGTATTTCCTAGGTGTCTGAGCAACAGCTAAAAGAAGCTGTTGCACAAGCTGTGGAAAACAACAGGTTTGGACGGGAGAGACACCAATGGAGCAGCGAAGGTAAGGGAATATATACATTCATTGAGACATTGCAATTTTGACTTGAAAATACGTATAAGATTAGTACCTGCTGTGATAGAATCCTTGGTAACAGTCAAGTAACCTGGAACAGAAAGGAAGAGTAGGACAGCACTCCTACCGTGTCTCCCAAGACACGTTACTAGAGAGCAATGAGAAGAGACCACATCTGACTGATTCACAACAAAGATTTTTGTGCCAAATTCCTCTTACTCTTGCTCATACTTTCCAATTCATAACTAGTGCTCAGAGCTTTTCAAACAGCTGTCAGTAGGTAACAGGAGTACGATAGCACAAAACTCCAAGATGCATGTAATGTTCTGGGGAAAAAGAGTGTGTTAATCCCCCCGTGAGGAAAGGCATATGCGATCGTGGTTACAGCTATTTGCCCAGTTCAGCTAAAATAGCCTATCATGGCAACACTTTGCAATACAATACTCCTTTCAGCTTCCTTACTTCTTCTAAAGGACTAAGGGTATTAGAACCAGCAGCAGTAAACTACAGGAAAAAAGGTAAAATTATTTGACTGTCTAGCAATTAAGCTGCTAACACTTTGACTTTAATTCCTTTTTTTTGATGTGACGGAGTAATCATAATATGCATCAACTGGTGACGTTTACTTGCAAATTTAATCAGCTGAATCTTAGAAGCAAGCACTTCGCATTTATCTGAATAGACATTTTGAGCATGTTCCTAATACAGGTGTCAAAAAGCTAGAGACAAGCTGGCATGGAAGACACCCATGTGAAAAACATATTGAAAGGAACGCTGCTTATTGCAACCGCAGGACACAGAAACTAATGATACGCTCCATCAGTGACAGCAGCTACAACGCTAGGTCGTCTTGTACTAACGGTACTGCTTACCAGCTGACTGACTTGAAGGCAAGGGTACACAGCATTGATGTGCCAATTACCAGACAGCCTGGCCTCTTGCACTCATTGTCTGGAAATGATCTGGAGAGAAATTCCCCACCTACTTGTAGTGAAGGAGGTCGACTCCTACAAAACACTAAAAAATCAACAGAGATCCTCGTTAGAAAACCTAGATCATCAAAGCCAAAACCTCCACCAAGGAAATATTTTAAGCAGGACTGTACAGGTAATGACCTGTGTAATACAGACAGGAAAGAAAAGCTTGTATCGGAAGTGGCTGTATCACCTCCTGCAAATGTTCAGGTAAAACAAAATTTGCAAAAGTCTTTTGTGTGGGGGAGGGGAAGGAGGAAGAGGAAGAGAGCAGCTGTGTGATGGCAGGAAGAAAGGTGAGGAAAAGAGAGAGAAAGTGTGCATATGTATGAGAGGACTAGGGGAAGGGGACGAGGTTCTTCTCTTTTGAAAATGGTGTACATATCTTAGTGAAGCCTGTTTAGTTCCAAACACAATGTCCAAACTAAAAGTAACAAGGCAGAGAAGTGTTGAAGGGAATTTTCTTCCTCATCCGAGAATCTGTGTTCAAATCCCAATGAGGGCAGCAGTGAGAACGAATCCAAGTCCCCCACTGGCGTTCCCTGTGAACATGCACCAGTCGTTCCAGTGGGACTGGGAACTGCAATGCGTTGTGGGCTGGGACTGGAGGAGTTTGCGCAGCCTCTGATGTCAGCCTGGTATGGTTCATCCTGATCTCAAAATTTACTGCATCAAGCTGCTTAAGAACTAGAGAAGAGTCATATGAAACAGTTTCTATTTTAATAGAAATGCGCTAGTGAAACAAAGAAGCACTAGCGTTATGAACAGCAGGTAATTTTGGTCTCAGATATCTTTTCTGAAACAAGGAGGTATTAAACAAACTCATTTATATTGTCAGAGACCCACTTTCTTATTTGCTGAGGAGATGAAGTCTTTGAAAACTGAATGTGTATTTGTACCTTACTAAATTTCAGTTCCCTCTCCTACCTAAGATAGGATAGAAAGACATAGCATATCACATTTGCAGTACTGTGAGATCTGCATGTTGAAACAGGGCTGTGGTTTGTTTAAAAAAGGAACCTATTTCCCCCCTGGGTTTAGTAATATGCCAGAAGAAGTGAGCAGACCTTGGTGCAACGCAAAACAAACAAGACTGCACTTTCAGTTCTCCAGGTGCATAGTCAAAATAAAATGATGTAGCTTGGACTGAAGCAAAGGTATAACGTTAACATCCAAGTTTCAGTTCAACACCTCATGTATGGTGACTCTTTCATCCTCTAAGAGCACAGCAGAAACATGTTCACCAACAGCTACTAGAAAATCACCATCCTGGAGTAAAATTCAAGGAACTAACAACTTACTGAATTTTAATTATCTTACAGCCCTCAGTTATTCTAAGGATCAATAAACTCTATGAGAAGTCAAGCTCGGTTAATGAAGAGAACTTCCTCTAATAAAACAGTTAATATATCTCAGGACAGTAGCTGCTGTAAGTGCCCAGGAGAGACGATTTCTTTCCAGAATGTATTTCAGTTCATTAAGAGAAAGATTTGTTACTGCTCTTGACTGCTTTCCTTTATTCCTTAAACATTCTTCATCAGCCATTTTGAGGCCTGCATACAATAATTTTATATGGTGGTTCCACAGATGACTTTGGTTCCTTCTTCCTAGTCAAGAATGCTTAACTGATATTTTTGACTGTGCTTTATACTGTGTCAATAAAAAGGTAGGTATAACTGCCATCAGTAAAGCATCAGATCTAATTGTATGTACCTACTGTTTTCAGATGGCTATTTAACTTCCCTGAATATCTAATGTCCACATCTAACAGCTACAGAACGTTAAGTGCAACTTTCAAAAACGCCTTTAGAAAGCAGAGGATGGAGAAAGGTTTTCCTGGAATGAGAAAGTTGCATAATAACCACTACTCCATTACAGAAACGCTAAGGAATTGTCAAATTACTGGGGGTTTTTTTGTTTGTTTTTTTGGGTTTTTTTTTTAAAGGACAATCTCATTTGGTTCTAGACTTTCATTCTCTATCCTGCTTGGTTTGCTTTCTATCAGTAGCAACAGAGTTTAACTACATAGCACAGAGCACTTCCAGACCAGATGGTAGCTCGGTATCAGTTACAAAATGATGGAGTAATTCCAGAGCATCACTTAAAAATGCTGCATTTGCTGCAACCTCAAACTAATCCTCTTGCCCTTTTTTTTCCAGCCAAAAACAAGAAGGGGAGCACTCTGAAACTACATTAATGATTTAGCTTGTCCAGCTTGTGTTTAAAGGCAAAAAATCTACAACGGAAAAGAGTATTTAATGTAAAGTTAGAGGAAATTCATGTTCTGGCTTTGCTTCATTAGTTTGCAAGAGACTACTGAATAGCTGATGTTATAAAAAATCCACAATTACGGCAGGCAGTCTTTTATTTCATTATGAAGTGGTACATGGAGATACTGAAATTAACTAAATTTATGAGATACTAATTGCATTTTTCTCAGTCTGTTTACTAGTATGCTATAAAATATCACACCAGCATTCTTGGAATACAGAATGAATTTGAGGATTACATCCCAAGCAGAAATGAAACCTTGACTCCTATTCAATATTTCTTTTCAGAGTTTAAAAAAAAAAAAAAAGGCAAAAATATGTTTTTCTTCATACTGATATACAATGGGGTTTGCCTAATTACATTCTGACACACTTCTATTTCCTGTTTGCTCAGCAGGAAGTCAGAGAGCCAATGCTAGAGGGACACAAAACTGTTATAACCCACAGTGTCTTTACCACTTCTCCTACAGCAGATGAAACTGAACACATAGCTGCTGTTCCAGTGGGCAGAGATCAGGAAAGAAAACCAAACCTAGGTATGTTTCATTCCGTAAACTTAAGTACGATGTTTGCAGCTGAACCTAGCATTTAGTCTGGATTCCAAAGTGAGTTTCAGACTGGCTTCACCTTCAGCTTTAAATGTAGACTGCACATCTGTAAACTGTTGGGTGAACAGATGAAAATTTAATTGTGATTAATTTTTGACAAAGGGAAACAAATAAATAAAGTGGAAATGGACATGTACAGTATTGTTGCATTTTTTCAGATGACAACTTGCTTACTTATATTAAAATTTAGTTTTAGTATATTGAAGTTTAGGTTTAGCATTTCTAAAAAATGTTTTTATGCATCGTTTCAAGACTCAAGCGTTGTAATGTACAGACCACTGATAATAAGTTAGTATTTTGTAGTGCCAGATAAGATCTGGGCCAGCGGAAAGATGAACTTCTTTAAGAATTTACAGTAACGTCACCTTGTTCTATCACTTCGCTGGCAACAGCGTTTCAATTTTAACCTTCTGTTTTAACTGTTGTATGCTGAATCATGCCTTCAGCACCCCAAATTTCAGGTTATCTTTAGAAGTTACAGGCCCTTTTAGAAAAGTGATCCTGTACCTAAGCACAGAAGAGTCTTGGTTTGCAGCTAATTCCAGTGTCAGGAAACAGAACTTGTGGATCAAGAGTTGTGAATTTTAAAAAAGTATAACTTTTCAGAAACTTAAAAAAGAAATTGTTGGAGGCTTGAATGAAATACAAATTTAGAGAAGTAATAACATTGCATAGGTAAAGGATGGATAAGGAAAATCAGAAGGAGTCTTATTTATAATCAATGTTTCTCTAATATAGGGAATCCTCCTTCATCGATACAACGGCCTATACTTAAAAGACAAGCACGGGTAGATTATAGTCTTGATACAACAACAGAAGACCCTTGGGTTAGAATTTCCGACTGCATAAAAAGCTTATTTAATCCTACCATGAGTGAAGACAGCAGCCACTTAGATTTGCAACCTGGCATCAACGCAAATGAAGAAAATCAAAATCGAAGCAGCTCAGAGGCAGTTCTGCAAAAATCAGATTCGGACATAGCCAGTTCAAAAGTGCTAAAATCAGATGCAAATGATGCTGTGAAAAAGGGTCCCCCTGTTGCACCTAAGCCAGCCTGGTTTCGCCAAAGTCTGAAAGGACTGAGGAAAGCAAATTCAGATCTAAAAACGCAGGCACAGCAGAGTTCTACTGACCTCCAAAGCATTTCCAGCAAAGAACTGCAGTCCAGCCTATCCCGTGTCTCTCCTAGGGGATCATCAATAAAACAAAGAATAAGCTCATTTGAATCCTTGAGTGCTCCTCAGTCACCTGAAAAAGTACACCGAAGGCTCAGCCCCAAACCGTCAATTCAAAAGGGACACTCTCCCAGTGCAAAAGGGTGGGGAGAGGCTCCAGCCCAGTTAAATCACATCTCTCTTCAACATTCTGAAAACAGCCAACAACAGTCAAAGTCACCTGTGGTCATGGGGACAAAGAGCCTAGATAGAGCTCCCTCTTCCAAGGAGGCCCTTGCAACTAGCTCAGAGAAGAGCAACAACGGCAACACTGAAAATTCCTCGGGTCTCCTAACTACAGAAGTCACTGCACCTTCCCACCTAGTATCAGTAACAAAAACTCAGAGCCTAAGATCACGAAGCTTTCCACTTACTGCTACCCAGTCGTGTGAGATGATGAAGGCGTATGATGAAAAATACAGCAAAATCTATTCCATCAGTAGCCAGGTGTCATCTGCTTTAATGAAATCTTTGCTTTGCCTTCCTCATTCTCCAGTCCCTTCTGGAAACAATGCGTGGGAAACTCTGGATACGTTGTCTCAGTCCTCTGTGGAGGAGGATGGGACATCTCTCTCATCCACAAGTGAGACTCACCACTTGGACACTGGATTTTCTCTAAAGTAAGACACTATATTTAAAATTAGACTCCCAGACCAATATTCGTGAATCTTTGTGCAAATTAGCTGATGTAAAATTACCATTTTAGGTAGTCGCACACGATAGAAAAGCACAGACTGAGGTAGGAACTTTCTAGAGTGCAAGGGATGAATGACTCACATGACTGTTACACTTATTTTTGTGCATCTATATTACAAGCTTCCTCCTAGTTAAGGACAAGTATCTCTAGCATCCCCATGATTAAGAGGCAGGACAGAAAAAAAACCAGACATCGTTGCTGCTAATGAAAGGTACACATTTGCCAGTGAGGAAGCTAAGGGATTTTAATGCATTCCTTCAAGATTATGTGAAAAGCTGCTGTCTTATGACTACATGCTGCCCAGATAAACTAGCTGTAGCTAGTCACTGTAATGAGGTGAGTTAAATACCCAGCTACTCTTGCCACATCACTTGCCAGTCTTCCTGGATGAGTTGTGCAATTCTGTTGAGTATCATTGCAATAATGATACTTTTGGCATCTAGAGAAGCAAGCCTGGCACTAGTACCTGAAGGTGGTGTAGCCAGAGTAGGATCTAGGCATTCCCTAAGACATAACCGTACCTCCCTACCTGGTCTTGCTCCCTATAATGATTCGTATGCACTTTCTGTTAATAACTAGTCAGGATTTCAGAAAATAGCAAAGTGAATAAAGTTAATACTTTTGGTAAAATGTTTCAATAGCACATAGGAACCTTCTAAATTCCATCTGAAAAGGCTTTCTGAAAGTATTAACTTTGTATTAGCTTTAAAACTTTTACTGCACAGGAAAGAAATTAAGGTAGTCCTTGTTTCCTAAGAGAAGATCATTACACTGCTCATTTGATGAAAGAGCGTTGATAAAAGTCAAAAGATAGAGTCTTAATAACAAACGAAAATTTCCTAATACCTTTTAATAGCTTTTGCTAGAAGGTTACAATCTGTAATAGCTAAACAACAAGAGATTTATAGTGGTAATTCAGGTAGACACTGGATTTTGGATGTCCATCTGAATCTTATATCTGCGCTACGTGAATAGCGTTTTCTGGGATCAATTAAAAATACAGTGAAAATTGCCTTTCTTAGAAAATAGGATACTTACACACCTATCTGTAAGTATTTTTTTCCCTTATTTAAAAACAACAAAAAAAAAGCCCCAAACCACAGCCTCTTTATCTAATCCTAGACTTAACTGGAAAGTGCAGAAACACATGAAAATGGGAAATTAAAAAAAATTAAATTAACGTAGATGTGAGGATTTTTAAAGTCAGTTTCAGCATGGGGCCAAGATATTACTCCTATTCTTTTATGTGATGAATTCTACTTCTTTCTGTTAGGCTTATATACTTAATTTATATAAGTATATATTTATAGTACTAATTACAGTGCCTGCCTTCCTGCTCCAGCGTTGCCTCTTCTATGCTCTTGTAGTTATGTTCTGTCGTAACTCAGTACTTCTTTTTTTATTCTTTTCTCAATGACACAGCCTCTCTGAGCTGAGAGAATATACTGTGAGCTTAGCAGACAATGAGAAAGAGGAAGAGAAACAGGAACACGGCTCACCTCAAGCTTCCGGTGCAGCAGGGCAGTCTGTCATCTCTCTGCTTTCCCCTGAAGAGTTAGCAAAGCTTATAGAGGAAGTCAAATCGCTAGATGAGGCAACCTTAAAGGTAAATCTGCTTTTCCATGCATTCATGATTTTCAGAGAGAGCTGATGAGTTGATACATCTAGTTAATCCTGGCAATATGACTTTATTATAAATAAAACAGTCAAAGCAACATGTATCAGTAATAATGTTTAGCTCTTTTGACCAGAAATCTACAAAGATAGCTAAGCAAGACTAATACCCATTTTACTAATGGGATAACTGAGGTATATAGCAGGTAGGGTCAGTGTATGCAAAAGCAGACACTAATATTTTGGAGCCTTTTCTTTTTATTTGGGTTCACAGTCTGAGGCACATGATGCCTGATTCTGGGGATGCTGAACATCTTTTAATCTTACTGGAGTCATCTAAAATCGTGATAACGCTCAGAATAAGTCAAATTTATTCAGTCCAAAACAGCAGAGATTTTTAAAGACAGCCCACACTACAAGAAAAAGCAGATAACATCTAGAACTCTGCATCAAAAATACAGTCTTCTGCTGGCAACTATGCACTTGCTGTGTTAGACACTGCGAGCTGCCCAAAAACAACGTAATGACGTTAATGTAACAATAAGTCTAAATTAATGTATTTTGTTCCTTAGCTAACTGCAGTGACATGGCACTCAGGTTAGTCCTGGTTTGTGCCTGTCCTGTGTGGAGCTTGAGTAGTGATTTCATATCTGCCTTTCAGAAGGCCAGGTAGATGTTCTCATATCATAGACGTATCCTCACCGACTCTATCAAACTTCGCAACTACTGAAAAGCACCTGAGTATGGCATGAACAGAATATTAGACTCCAGTTCCTTAAGAACTTGCTGGTATGCTGCAACCAAAAAGCAGTTCAGCAAGTAGACTAATGAAAGCTGAGCTTCATATTGATTTGTGTCTCTGGTCAACATCTCACATTGGTATTTTTAGACCTAATTAGCAGTAAAGGTATGCTACAGTCGATGCAATGCAGACATTAGCCTCTCTCATATCCAGTCCTCCATTTTCATGAAATTTTCAGGATAATCTCTTAAGAGGCCACTACCCTCTGCCTGGTTGCAGCTGGCCAGTAGATTTAATGGTGGAAGGAAACAAGACACAGCATCAACGGATGCAACTACAACTGCACACATCCTGAATGGGATTGTGAAATATGGTGAAGAAAGCCATGTTTCCTTAAGAAACTAGGCTGAATAGCAGTTCTTTCCATATACACGCTCATCCTTGAGATAACACTGTCAGAAACAGCTCACTGTACCTGGGGCTGTTACTAGAACACTGAAAAATAAAAGAATGACTTCCAAGCAGTTTTTAAGCCATGACTCTCAGATACCCATGTGAGTTGTATGCCAAAAAGTTTCCCCCTTTTTCATTGAAAAGACCCTCTACATAAGCCAGCAATGTTTTTTCTATGGTATTTGATATTTAAACCCTCTAATAAATTCAGTTTATAACCCATATAACCCATTTACTGAAACATAGTATTTTAGAAACAGAATATTTTATAAAACAGGAAAGTGATATGCAAAAATCAACATCAAAATATCAGGAAACCAAATACTAAATATATTTCAGTAATCTAAATATTGCTTATGTCACTAAGCCTCATTACAAAATGCACAGGATACAAAAAGGAAAATCTGCTGATTTTCCAGTCATCTTGAGGTATATTAGGATGTTCTTGACATTATTGCCTTCTCTGCCAAGGAATTTGATGATATTCATGTTACAATTCTGCATAAAGAGGAGGACACTGGGCTTGGATTCAGCCTGGCAGGAGGCATTGATCTAGAAAACAAAGTGATAACAGTAAGTAGCATCTTTCTTAAAAAATAGTCCTAAAACAAAAACTCTGTCTAAAAATATGTAACTCTATTAATAGAGCTCTACTGCAGGGGATGGCTTTCAGCATAATAAAGGAGGCAGCTGTCTGCTGGTAGGGACAGAAAAGTTACAGTCTAAAGTGGGAGAGAGCGGGATCCTTCTGCACAGAGCAGCACCCCCAGGTTATTGGCAGTGGTGTCTGGTTTTCTCAGGCACAATTCTCACCAAACAGCTCTTAAAGCTGAGGCCAAACAGTCCACACCGCTCAACAGCAGGAAGCAACAGCTCCTTTGTCCCTATGCTTATAGGGGACCCTGCAGGGAGTCAGGCCTCCTGGGAGGAATGAAGTGAGTACATGGGCATGTAAGGGCTGGAAACAAGAGACAAGCCTTATGTCTTCTCCCTTAGACTGACAGAGCCGAGAGAGGATCAGGATGTAGCGTGGGCAAGGTGCTTTCCAGGGCAGCAGGGCCTGGGCCATCTGACACTGGGGCTGGGCAGATTACTTAGCACTTAGAAGCTGCTTGAGGAGGGCTGCGCCCAGGAGAACTTCTCTGTACAACGTTATTCAGCCCTCAGCCCTGGAACGTGCCAGGTAGAAGTTGCTTCTAGCAAAGAATGGAAAAAGGCATACTGTAAAAAAACATCGAGTAATTTAGTGATTTGTCTTTTTTCTCCCTTTTTTCCTTGGGGGGTGTGTGTGCGTGTGTGTGTGTGTGGCGACTGGGGTCTTCAATAGGTTCACAAAGTGTTTCCTAACGGACTAGCATCTCAGGAAGGAACTATTCAGAAAGGAGATGAAGTATTATCCATTAATGGGAAGTCTCTTAAAGGGGCCACTCACAGTGATGCCTCAGCAATCATGCGACAGGCCCGACAGCCCAGGCAAGCTGTTGTCGTCACTAGAAAAGCTAAAGATGGAGAAAAAAGTCTTAACGTCTCCATTAATTCTAGTACCTCTTCAGTAGCAAGTGATGTTTCACAAGAGTCTGGTGAGTATGTTCAGCAGCATTACTTTGCAATCCCCATCCGCTAAGCACTTACTCATCACCAGAAATTCTGGCTGTTCGTGAAGAGCAGCTCAGTGTTGGCTAGATAAACCTGAGAACCTTATTTACATACTGCAAGGAAACACGAGTAGCTTTGTAGTTAATAGCACTTTCAAAACTAACATCAAGTCAAATATGTTTTCCCTAAATTTTGTTCATTGAACAGATCTTTCTAATTCTAGTAAACATCACCAACTTTTATCTTTCCATTCTGCCGTGAATTCAAAATACAACTTTCTCTCTCTGGTTTCCCAGAGAGCCTTACAATGACAAAAAGAGAAATTAAAGACTATTGTTTTCTCTTTCATTTGGCAGGTTTTGGTGCCTTTTCAACCAAAACAAATAGAAGCTCATTCTTTGTAACAGATGTTTTAGCTTTTCAGAGTATATGGTTCCCATCTGCTGATTTCCCATTTGTTTCCAGCAACTGAAGATGCAATCTGCACTGTAACTCTAGAAAAAACACCTGCTGGTCTAGGATTCAGTCTGGAAGGAGGGAAGGGCTCTATTCATGGAGATAAACCCATTGTCATCAACAGGATATTTAAAGGTAAACACACTTAAATGTATGCACGGCAGGTCCTTACCTGACGCAAACCTGTACAGTTCAGAACTGACTGCTGATTTATACCCAGGAAAATGCTATTTTTTGTAAATACAGCATTACCTATTTCACTCCAGTGTGAGTGATTTGCTGCTCTTTTTGTTGAGCCCAGGTTTGGTTTATACCAAATGTGCTGGTGATCCTTAATGAGTGAAACATTTGTTAAAGTCTCCTCTACCCAAAGAATTAAAGGACATTAATTCTTTGTCCTCAGGGATTACTTCAGAACAAAGCAGCCCTGTTCAGCCTGGTGACGAGCTATTACAAGTGCACACGACTGCCATGCAAGGACTCACTCGTTTTGAAGCATGGAATGTAATCAAGGCATTACCCGATGGGCCCATCACAGCTCTCATCAAGAGGAAGAATCTGAGCTCTGTTACCACCAAGTCATCTGAAACTTTGTAGGAAGAGGAATTAGACTACCTTTGATATTACAAACAAAAAAAAAGGTTTCCTTACGGAAAGCCATTTGGCCAGCACAGCAAGATATTGTGAAAGTATGTATGAAAAATACATACGATCTTACTGCCAGTTACAGATGTTTTTACAATTCCAGAACAAGCTGTTTCGGATAAAATGAGAAGATATGCACAAAATGCTCAGGATCCTTATTTCAACATTCAGAAACAGATGTTACAAAGCGTAGAATGATAAAACAATGTTTTTATTAATAATATGCTGATTGCAAAATGTGTGACAGCCATAGCACTGTCCTATTTTAGCCATTAACTTAAGAAAATAAGAAACATTCTGGGGTAAGTTTTCAGCCTTGTTCTAATAGCTTGCTCCCTATCCTACAATCCTAAAAGGAGGGAACATGTCTACAACCCTATAACTAAACACGCTGCAGCACAGGAAAAGACTTACAGGATCTGTAAGGGGCAGAGAAATGGGGATGCAAGTCAATAGGTCAAAACTACAACAGTTCTTGGAAAACTCCAGCTTTTCTGTTCAAGCCACAAAACAGTCAAGAGTGCCAAAATCTGTCCTAGGAGGACTTTCTACTAGCAGCTGAAACAATCTCAACTCCAGCAGGCAAACACTGGGAAAAAAGGGAGCATCTGTAGGTGTTGTAAAAACGAGGCAGGAAGCTAAGGGTAACGTAGCGGAGGTTTTTCTAATCATTCTCTGGCTTGAGGTCTGAGAGGACTAATACAGGAGAGAAACAAAGCCATCTAGAACCAAGTCTTATCTTCTGCCCACACATAAATTTTGAAATAACGTGGTGTTATCTCATCAGGGAAGTGCCAGTGAGAGTATACAGGAATTAAAGCTTTTGGACCCAAAGGTCCAGAACACTAGAAGTTATTCTAGAAATACTAAGTAACTTTGAGACAAATCTATGCTTCAAATCCTGCTGTCAGTATTTTGGGTCCTTAATCTTCTACAAGAATTTCTACCAGCAGCACATGTACTTCTGGCAAGATAGTCTCATGCACCCATTTGGTCTTCTCTGACCTATTTCATCAAAAGGAGAGCTACAACGGCAGATGCTTTGTCCTGGAAGTATTCAGTCACTAGCTGAATGCCGGATGGGCAAGCTAGTTATTGTCCTTGGCTAGTCACCCTTCTGTACTTCGGAAATTTGCTGCACTTCTCTTAGATTACTTAATTTCACTAGACCATAAATTACAGGAGTTCAGAAACTGTTTTACGAACACTTAAGGCAAAGGTCACAGAAATGGCAACTGATGGAAGGGGAAGTGGGATAGACAGCAGATGGTATTAATCGCATCCAAGCAAAAGACTTGCTTTGGCCTTTGCTCAATATCAACTCTGTGTTAACCCTGGGAAGAACATTCTTGACAAGCCATCTGCCACCCCCAACCATAGACCCCCTTCCAATTGACTTGTCTTCTCCAATTAAAAAAAAACCTGAAAGCAAACATTCTACAAATTAGGTAGCAAAATACCAAAATAGGAGAAAAAATATGTATCAAACTGTGAATCTTTTTGTATGTTTTAAAAATAACATCTACCTGAATCACTCTGTGTTACTGGCTCAACAGAGTCTAAGTAAACCCATAAAAAGCATATAAAAGTTCTATGGCGTTTCAACCACTTGTCCATACCACCAATACAAGAAAAATGTGAACCACTTCTGTACAGTAAAGCAGCACAGTTAAAAGAACTTCCTGTAAAAGCTAGATCACACTTTTTTGGTCAGCTTTGTGACTTTAAAAACAGAGATTGTACCAGGTACAGCCATGGAACAGAATGGCTTGACTTACTTCAGTGTCATTTCCTGAAGACGTCCTCGCTAGAAACAGCTATTTTATTTCATCAAATTAAGAACTGTCATAGAACAACCAACACAGGTACGATCTCATGTTCTCCAAAGGTGCTCCTCTCTCCTGTTAACAGTTTTCAGTTTTTGCCCAGTTTTCAGTTTTCACCCATCTCTGTTTCCTGACATCAGCCAAGATCAAAAGCAGAAGTGGAAACACACTGTGTGACTGGCAGCATTTTCTACTGGGGAGTCCTCCAACATCTTACAGGATGCTCTTTACTAAGACATTTCCATCCCTAACTTGGCACGGCAGAAGGCTGCAATATCTTAAGGGCTCTTAATTCCTTCTAGATAATGTCTTGAACATTCAAAAGAAAAGAACCTTAAATTACTCTAATGAAGAGCCTCCTCTACCATCCTTATTGTTTGAAGCAATATACAATATGTATACTCACACACACACAAAATATATTATGTATAGCTAATATAAAAAGCCCCCCTGTCAGCAAAAAGTTTACTTGCAGGAATAGTGTGGGGTAACCTGGGCTCTGCTCCTTGAACTTTTTGATATTTAAATTAACAAAAATCATAGTCCTTCAAAGATTTGCACAGATGTTGCACTTCATGCTTGATTTACAGTATATTTAGTTAAACATGCATTAGCCTCTGTAGTAGCAGGGCCCAAACCTCTTCTCAGTCAATTCAACTCTTAAGCATTTTGTTCTCACCAAAACACCTAAATACTTATCCCCGCTTCGTGAGGGGTGGAAATGGGACTGAAGGCTCTTCTCTACCTGGATGCACTGAATTTACAGAGACACTGGATGTCCAAGAGCCTCCCAAGTTTCCCTGTTGGCAAAGCAGTGAGGTGGGAAACGATTTTAAAGGATGATCCAGGAAAAACAGTAAGATGTAGCAGAAAAATATTTATTTTGTAACACACTCACATGAGTTTTTAAATCTTTGTATACAAGGAGACTAGATTAAAAACTGCTTCCTTGAAAAATCTATTCCACAAGGTAAAAATTATAGTGGGAAAATTTGCTTTCAAGTCCATACATTACACTATACATACAACAAATAGAGGGACAGAAAACAGAGCATACTAACTTCATTAAATAATCCAATTACAGCATTAAAATAACAACCTGCATTTAAATTTCTAATTCAGCAATTCATTTCCTTTTCCTTTCGTAATTATAGGCAATGCATAGTAACGTCTGACATTCCTGCAGTAATCAGCACCATAAATATTTTCTAGAGCTGCACGCATCACTGCACACTAGATCAGGAGCTGATTTCCCAAGATAATGCTGTGAGATGAGACAGTCTTAAAAAGAAACAAATGGGTCCTGTTAAATCAAGACTAGGTTACCGAAAAGATTATTTACCTGTTAATACCTCTCACCATAAGAGATGGAAAAATGTTTAAATACATGATCATTTCAAGTGCAGTTAGAAAAACGGCAGGTAAAGCGCTTAAGCTTTATTTATCACTGCTATGTCAGTGCAGTTTGGTTCATGACACTGTGGAAATCACTGGTTTTGGTATAGAGGGGAGGAAAGAAGTTTACAGACCACAGACCTATGAATTGATTTAGATTGTTAGGCCTTGATTCAGAAAAGAGAAATTAAGCACACGTTTACCATTAGAACTGAAGTCTGCTGGAACAAACAAGCAGGATCCTCCAGACGCAGTCCAATTTGTTCTGGCTTCTACCATTTGCTAGCTTGGTCCCATCATAACATCTTAGCAGCTCTACGAGTGCTAGCAGCAAAAGAGCTAACTCTTCCTTCAAGGAAGGACCATTGTTCCACGGGAGTCTATGGGGAGCTGCAGAGAGACAACAGGGCTGACCTGCGCTTGACTAGTGCCAGCAGTGCTAAGTGGATTTTAGCAATGATCCTGATAGACCCTGATGAAGCATGGGCAAACACAGATGTAAAACGTGCATCTTCTCCCCGCAGACAGCCAGCAGTGTGCTGCCTCCAGGATTCTTTCAGCATCTGGTGTGATAACCTTCATTTTAATAATTAAAAAAATACATTAGAAGATGGTGCATTGCTTTGAATACAGACCGGCAGAAAACGCTGTGTAAAAAATTTACCTTACTGAATTCATTGTTCCCACTTCACCTTTCCTAAGTATCTTTGCTGGTAGAAAAGTGTTGTAGGCCAACCTCTATTTCCCATCATTTCTATCCTCAAGCTGCCACTGGCTTTCCTACCCTCAGGTGGTCATCTCAGCAATTGGTCTTGTCACGCTTTTAATGTCTTAACAGCTTTGGTCAGATTGCTGTAAAATGCAGCTATGCTAGCTGGAAAGAAGGAATCCACCACAGTCTGGGGAAGATAGCCACCAAGATCGGTCTGAAAGAAGCTGAGGAGTTGAGTCCTGTCCGATTCTCTGCAAAAAATAATGCAAGCAATTTTATAGCTTCAGGTCTGAAGACATTAAGAGCTTTACAGTAACTTTTATATGCATTAGCTGATGATAGATATTTCTAAGGTTTTTTTTAAACTGACCAGAGGTTATTATTCTCAAATTCCTACGAATGCGGCTATCCCTGCAAGTCAAATTACAGTTAAATCAGGCCCCAGTTAGGTATGTGATTCTGTTTATGAATTTCCCAATGAAATAAACAATCATGTACTCATTTTGCAAAAGCTGAGGCGTACTTGCATGTTTTGCTCAATCTCTGCTGAAGAGGTCAGCAAGAATCCTACCATGATGATGGTTCCTGTAAAATTAACAACTTCTTTCTAGGAAATGGAAAGAGACTAATTGCACAAAAGCGAACAGAAAGTGCACTCATTCATAAGGACTACAAGTCACAGGAAGATAGAAACCTGTGGTTGCCAAGAGGCTACAGGTATGCCCATACACGCTTACACTGCGCTATAGATAGGAAGGACGTCAGAACATATAGCATTCAAATAGATCTCCTCTTACCCTGGAACAGGTATACAGAAACAGCCACAGGGATAATTGAACCCTCTAACGAAATTTGCTTGAGGAGGACAGAGTGCATGTTCCACATTGGTAGCTATAGGAAAAAAGCATTCAAGAAAAATGTTATTTTCAAAGGGGATGGTCAAGAGTCCGTTGTAGTCAAAGCACCAGCTGAGAAGCAACTTAATACAAGGGAATATATTTAAGAGGAACGATAGTCTAATGTTTTCAATGCTGGGCTGTGCTGTACAAGCAGTCAGAAAACATGATTAAAAGGAACCATTCTGGCCGTGAAATCTACAAAGCAAACAAACATTAAATTTAGAAGCAATTGTTACTGAGCTGTGAAGTAAGCATCAAGACAAATTTCAAGGAGTTTTATCAAAACCGTGTAGTATGAGGGCACTGCTCTTGAGAGCTCATTCAAGTTACTTCCAATAAGTCCATACTGCAGAGGTATGTACCACTGGTCTGCTAAGAAGCACAGCTTCAATCCTGGCAAGTCAGAATCCTGAACAGGATGGGAAAATGGGACAGCTGAACAGTAGGGCAGTAAAAAACTGAATTGTAACAGGAGCGAAAAAACAAAGAGACATGCTTGCATGCCGTGCTAGCCCCTTAAAAATTACCACTATTTGGCTTCAGATGAATGGTTGTTTAGATAAAAACAGGAACAGTACATTTATTCAGTGGCCTCACCAGAATCTAGAAGCATTGTAGAAAATGGTAAAGCAGAATTTAGCAAAAGGAGTCCTTTTAAAAAGCTCTATAAACTCTAAAAAAAAAATTCAAAACTTAACAGTAAATGAAATAACTACTCAATCTCAAAGGCATACCATGAGAAGAAACCACAGGCCAACAATACAATCATTATCTGAACAAAAACATGACTTCCATACTGCATCTGAGGACAATGATGTCAACAGCTCACTAGTATTTTATCTTCTGATCAAGATCAGATCAACAGCGACTGAACAGCATATATTATTTATTTTTTAATCTTATATTTATTTGCTGTAGCTACAGGTTACCTCATAACATTGTATGAGGACACTGACAACATAAGCATCTTACCAGCAGACAGCATAGTCCCATCTTCACACTGCTTCATTAGTACCACATCCACAAATTCTCTTGGTGAAATGATCTTCATGAAAGCTGAGGGGGTTGTGGTTCTGCATACAGAGATGGTCTAGAAGTTATAAAACAGTCATGTTAATTGATGCTTTCAGAAGTACAACAAAAAGATCCTCATGCAGCCACAAACTCCAAGTTAACGCGTAGCAAACTGTACTACTGAGTTCTATTCACCGTTTGTTGAATAAAATGCAATTCAGCATAGTTGCAGTTTCTGCACCTGGCACTAAGGTGTGTTGATGAAGGACAGATTAATGGAGAAAAACACAGTGATGCCGAGTTGCTCCCAAGTCATATAAGGACAGATACCACAAGGGATGCTGAAAAGGGAAGTGGGCACATCTATACTCATGGGACAGTTAAAATACCTCTGTTTTTCAGGAAGTTAACGAAGATACCTTCTTTGTACCGCATCACATGGGATGAAATTTGATACCAAGATTTGTTAACATTGCAGAAAGCTTCAGCCCCCTTGTATGAAGGTAGTGTGATGGAAAGGCCCTCCAAAACAAAGGTTTCTACTGGTAAACACTGGCAAGTCTGATAAAGTCTGTGAATATCAAATAGCAGGCTGTACCACTTCTAAAGCTGCAGTTTATATTTAATTCTAAGTACCTGTAAGGTTCTGACAGGAGAAATCTTCCCAGGACTCCCACCAAAATCCCTAGGATCGGTTGCGTTTGCACTCTGGAAGCCTCAGAGCACCTTCATCCACCACTTCCAATTCAGGGATCTGAACCTTTCCCTTTTAAGATTCTAACAAATAAAAAGCTTGAACACTGGACAGTGTTCCCACCAGCTGCTGCTCTTATGTAGCCGTTTTCATCTGTAACACTCCAAGCACTTCACGACAACATAAGCAGCAGCAGCATCTCCGAGTTAAAAGAGGGTGCTGTTGAGACAGATGCGAGGCCCGAGGTCAGCCGAGGACAGGGCGACGGGCTGCGTGCGGCTGCTACGCGCTGGGGACGGAGCATCACGTGCTGCCGGGCTGAAAGGCAGCGGGCTGCGTTAACGGGCAACCACAGGACCTCTTCACTACTCCGCTAGGTCGGGGTATAGTCTAAGTCTCCTCTTCCCTCGCAAATAACTTGTTAAAAATAATCATGAGAAACTTTAAAAGCTTAGCCACGTTAATAACCATCTCAGGTCTTTAATGTTATGAAATTATGTATTTTTAATTAAGCAGCGTTTAGCCAAGACACTATAGTAGCTCCTTTTAGAAAGATAAGCTGTAGTTAAGAAAAAAAAATGCATTGAAAATTAAAAAGAAAAGGGGGGGGGGGAAGATTTCCAATCCCAGCGCTGCCAAACCGGTCCAGATTTGGAATCCGAGTCCACTTCTGAAACCAACGCTGGACTCATCACAACCCGCTCGGTTTTTAAGGGACTTACATCACTGACAGCTTCAACGACCTCAAAGTCCTTGACGTTTTGGTCCCACTCGGCTCTCCGCCCGCCGGCCACGGGTTTGATGCACTCCCAGACGTCGGCGGGGCTGGCGGGCACCGTCCCTTCCCCCCGGTAGCTGCAGGACGGAAAAGAAACTGGAACCGCCCGCCCCGCCCGGGCACAAAACCGGGACAAACCCGACGGCCGGGCGGCGGGCAGCGCCCCGGCCGACAAGCGCACAGAGGGAGACGGGCGGGCTCACATGTTGCCGGCAAACTCGGCGGAGGGTCTCCACGACACCGCAACCTCGCCCTGCGGAGAGGGGTGAGGGGAGAGGGGCGGGTCAGCCGCCGCCGGCACCCCCGGCACGAGGCGGCCCCGTCCCCCTCCCTCTCTCCCCTCCCCGGCCCGGCCCCGCTCACCGTGCGCCGGCAGCCGCGCCAGCCGCCGGCGTCGCGGCGGTAGAGCCCCATCTTGGCGGCCGCCGCCTCGGCGAGCCCCGCGTAGTCCATGGCGGTTGCGGGGGGGGGGGGGAGGAGGGGGGCGGCCGCCGCCTATGAGGGCGCCGCGGCGCGCCGCCCCCTGGGCCGATGGCGGCGCCTCCCCCTCACCTGAGGGGCGGCGGGCCCCAACGGCCCGGCCCTCCCCTCCGCCCCGGCGGCGCCGGGGAGCCGGTGAGGGCGGCGCCGCCGCCGGGACCGCCGGTGAGGACGGGCGGCTGCGCCGGGGTCCCTGCGGGGGGAGCGGGAAGGGCAGAGCCCAGGGGAGAAGGGCAGCGAGGCGGAGACGTTATTCGGGTCGCCTGCGGCCTCCAGAGAGCGCTGGGAGCCAGGCGGAAGGTGTCGCAGTTTCTTTCCTAATTTCAAACCGAGTGAGGCCCCGGTCAGGTACTCAGGGGCAGCGGGCGGTCGGGTCGGCTGCCGGCACGAGGGTTTTATCCAAGCGTAATCCAATTAAAAACAAACAAACAAAAAAACCCAGCAGTATTCAGCATCTAAGCTGGTAAAATTGTGACAGTTTCTCACAATTTGTGACGCGTTCCCCAAAGGCTACCTGTGAAGTTCGTCAGGGCGGGCTGAGCCGTCGCCCCACAAAATTAACGACCCCCGAGCATTCTGGATAGGCGGCCGGCCTGCGCTGCTACGCTCAGACAAGTCCGCTGTCTGTATTCTCTGAATTTAACCTGTTGCTATTCTGTTTGAGCATTTGAACTAGGCATGGAAAAACGCCACAGATTATATCGCAGAGAGCAACTCGGCATTTGTAGGAAGCTGATTCCCTGCTGGACTGATTCAGTGCAAACATCATCAGCTGTGGCTGCGTCAGAGCCTCACCTGACGTTTTTGGACTGGTTTAATTAAAGTGCCCAAGTACATAGCTCTTGGTTTTACCATAGCTTTTTTTTTTTTTTTTTAAATAATAGCATAATAGTGACTAATAAGTTGGAATAATTTTCTCTTCCAAATTTTGTAGCGTATCAGTTGTATTATTAAAGCAAGGTACAGTTAACAGTAAAGTACAAGGCTAACTACATTTTCCCCTGCGTACACTGTCATTCCAAAAACCACATCACAGTTTCTCCAGCGGACCTCAAACACAGCAAGTACAAGTGCAAATACACCAGTTCAAAACACAAAAATGATGGGGCGCTTCCTCAGACATTCGAGCATACCAGTTCATTAGGCTCAGACATAGTTAGATCAACACTGTTTTTTGATTTCTTTTTGCTGAGCTTTGCCCCAGGTTTCAGGTACTTTTCCTTGCTATGAATGACCTGGATATATTGGTCATTGCCACTGTTCTGTGGATCGCTGCTGGATTCAATGGAAATGGAATCAGATTCCGTTAGAGATTGTTCCAGCTTGTGCTTTGACTTAGGTTTCACACATTGCTCAGGATAGTGCTGGTCCACTTCAACATTTTTCAAGTGTACTTTTTTGTAAGCATACGGGGGCCTATCCAGGTCTAGCTCAAAACCATCATCCCAGGATTTGTAATGCACTTTGGCTAGATCCTTGCTCATAAGAACGTGGCCATCAGCATGTTCCCCAATGTAAAATCGGGGTGCTGGGCGAAGATCAGACAGTGAGCGGGGGCGATGGGTTCTGTTCATCAAGTCTCTCCTGAGATCCTCTTCATCGTCCTCGTCTTCACTGGGATGGGGGGAATACATCCGGTGTGGCGTTCGAACCACATATCTTCTGACGTTACGTGGATACAACTCAATAACGTCTCCTGCTTCATCCATTCTGAAATGCCTTGGGAGTCGGGAAGTAGAACGGAGCAACTTTTTGCGAGACTCATGTTCATTAACAAGAAAATATCTGGTAGCATGTGGTCTCCGTCCCACAAAAACAGGAGCCCCTGCCCCAAGAGCATCTGGATTTACTTGTCGAATACCTTTTCTAAAGAGAGGCTCAGAGTGAACATCTTCAACATGCTTTTTGAAAGTCACTGGGGTGTAGGGCTTTGTTTTACAAAGATCATTTGCAGTCCCATGCACAACGCTTGGGTACCTTTAGGAAAAAACAAAACAAAACAAAAATATATATTTATTGAGAGAGACTTATTTAACAGTATCATTAAAACAGATATAAGAAATTTATTGCGCTGGAAGTCAAACGCTAGACCATAAGAGTGAGGACTGTGGAGTCTCCACTGTGCAAACTTTTTAGGAACAGTTAGAGAAACATATGCTAGAAACTAGGAGAAACGTTTCTTCTTCCATGGGAAATGGCAACAGATATTGATCTCTCAAGGTACCTTCCAGATCTGTTTTCTTATGATTTTAAGAACTGTGTAAAAATGCTCTTAATTGATCACTTGAAAAAAATAGGTAGCTGGCGCTTTAGCACCGGTCGGCTCTCTGAACCAACCTGTCCAAAACATGTCATCCTACAACTAGGCCTCCAAAGACATTCTGCCCAGAATTCCTTAACTGTTACTGTATTTGTCTTGTTCATGGAAAACAGTAACCTCCACAAACTATTTTAGATACATGCCAGAGAGGGATCTTAATATTTGCCTTTGTTTTAGAGGTGTGTGTGAACTCCATCAACTAAATCATTTCAAAAGTCTTAAAATCTAATCTGGCAACTGAATTCAGGGAGATAAGGAGGTGCTGTTACCCGCAACCTGAGTAGTACTAATAAGTGAATCTGCTTTTAAAGAATTCCTCAGCTGTTGTGCTGCATCAGACAGGGTTAGTCTGAACGTAGAGCTATTCTGTAAATAAACACAGGTATGCCCTGGAGCTACTGGAATAAATGCCCTTTCAAAATCAAAACAAGTCTTGCCTGTTTGGGTGGTGATCGCTTCTTGGTTTCTGTACGCTCGGTACTGAGGGAGCTGGCGTTAAAGAGGTTGAAGTTGTTGGAGTTGCGTTGACAGACCTTGCTACATCAGCTGAGGGCACTGTTTGGGGAACAGACTGGGAAATGGTTTGTATTCTGGTGCCTTGGCTCACAGGAGATTCGAAGTTCAAGACACTGCCATTCTTTCGGGGGGTTGAGGACCGTACTGAAGACTCTTGACTGATAATATCACTTTCTTGCTCAGGTCTCTTGTCATTCCCATCCAGACTCTGGATTCTGGCTAGAAAATAGGAATTATTACAGGAACTCTCCAGGGCCCTAAATTTAGAAGCTGCTCTGTATATGCACTGACTCAAATTCTCCCTTCAGTCAAGGGACCCAATGCCAACAGACTCCCACAGAGTTCAGCGAGGAGCGGCAGTCATGTCGTACTCGGAGACATGGTGAAAAAGGGGTGGACTGGCAGACTGCAGTACATGGCAGACAGAAGGTCATCATAACATTGGGGTATACAGAAAAAACTAGAAATTGCACTCTAGGTGTCCAAAATAAGTAAGAAACAAACATTTCTTTTCAAGAGCACAATTTGAGTTTACGTTACACATGATTACCAAGATGAAGGTGGCCAAATTCAGGAAACCAACACCAGTGACAGCATGCTGCTGTCCAAAAAGCTGAATTTGGTGTCTTTTACAAAGAAAATCAAACTAAGAAACATATCTCATTGTCCTTAGTTGTTCCTCCTGAGCAGTCTGTTGCTACACATCAAGTATTTCATCGTTTACGTCTGCTAGATTTTAAGTTTTTTCATAAGGGTGTAAATAACATTAAAGTCTAGCTATAAGGTTACTGAATCATGACTTGTCCTCTCTTTGGCTTTACAAATTTTCACTTGTTTCTTCATTGGACTAGTTTCACTGGCAGGGATTAGAAAGACTGCCTCCTTCTCCCTTCCCCCCCCCCCCCCCCCCCCTTCCCTGGTATCTCATTGCTAAAATCTGAGAAGTGGAAGGCACAGGTTCAAATCCCCTCAGGCACAGTAGACACAGTTAAGCCTGAAACGTTTTCACTGCATAGGAAGCGTTTGACCTGTTCAGGTCAAAGAGTAGGAGCGTTCCCTTCTCCCGTCTTCTGCCTACTACCCTATGTATTTTGTGCAAGGTCTGATACGATCTGAATGAGAGAATGCCCACCAGCTCCTGCCCGATAGGTGGTGAAAGCAGGAAAATACCAAGTCTGTGGATCCCAATTGAGTTTATACCTACACACTGCCAAGATTAAGTCAAGATATGCTCAGAAACCATCTAAAAGGAGAACTCTGCAGGAAATACAGATTTTAAAATGTAGCTGAACTTCCTTATACATATGAGAAATCAAAATGATTTTGTGTCTAAATGCTTTATTAATAGTGGTATCTCTAAAGCTCAGCAACTTACCTGCTGCCATCTGAACCACCTTTTTCTTATCTTCAGTTCTTTCCTAAAATACAAACATGAGAATGAGAACCAGCAGATTACAATAGGTTAGAAAGCAAGCTCACTACTACGTAAGAATGATAAACACAGAACTGATTTTACATGGTGAAACCCTGAAAGTGACTTTAGAGACGTAATTAAGGCTAGCACTTTTGTGAAGACCCACCAACTTTTATGTAAAAACGCCGTACTTACTGTTTGGATCTTCATTCTCAGTTGATTGTTGGTGAATTTTAATGATCTTGCAATACTTTGTAGGTAATAAATTAGCATGCTAGAAGTAAAACACAGAGCTGAATATAACTCACATGCAACATCCCTGACAGTTTTCTCTTAGAGAGCTTATAGGTGAACAAAATGGTACGCAGGCTCAGTTGCTTTCTAGCATTTCCTTTGTACTATGATCACAGCCCTTTGTTCAAGCAAGCATACACAGAAGTTTAAGAAATAAGTGACACTGAGAACTTCTTTAACAGCAGTTCCAACTGTACTTTTTTTTGGGGGGGGGTGGGAGGGGGGGAAACGGGACAGGTCTTTTCATTGTGCAGGCAATCCTGCCCATTCCTAGCTTTCTTTGTTTAAATTCTGGGCACACATAAACCCAACATTTTGGTATATATTCTCTCCTCTTCCTTCCAGTCCAAGGTTACTGAACAGAGATACTAAAACTAAAGCGGAGTTTGCACATTCATACCAGCGTAATTTTGTTGACTTGGTTGGAATAATACCTTATTTACAGTGGCAGAGCTGAGATCAGATCTGGCCTGACATAAGGGATTACACTGGCTTTCAGATTGAGTAAAGAAGTCTTATAAGCTAGACTGATACCATAAACATTTACATATGTGCCTAGCCATCATTTTGAAGCAGCGAATAGATCTAGTTGAATGTGTAAATGTGTGTTTTTATATGGCTGGGACTTTAGAGGAAAAAGTTAGAGGCATTGCCTGGGTCTTTCTGATTTGTGTAAAAAATTAGGCTAGTAGGGCAAATTCTGCATTGGTCTGCAGTTTATGGAAAAAATGATATAAAGGTACATGTAAGAAGATGATTCTTCATAGAAGCAAAGTGAATTTCAAACAGCTCAAAAGTAAATATTAATTACCAGCTGTGAACAATTATTTAGAGACAGGAGTAAAGAAGGACTTCCACTGGAAAGTCTGCAGGAAGCTATATTACATTAACACTTAAGAACAGACCTTCATAATTGATTTATCTTGTCAGGAATCAGGATGACTGGGTAGCCTCTTGAAATGATAGACTGAACCTGTACACAGTCCTAAACTGAACTAATGACCATGAGGAAATGGAAAATTAATTTCTGAGGAGCTCTTGAGAAGGAAAAGGGATCTTAAAACTTCATCGAACCAGCAGCACTGTAAGTCTTGACATGAGACAATGAGCTTGCTTTAACACGGTACCCCAGAAAGAGAAATTACTTTTGAAAATGTGATGACATTCTTTCAAAATACTCTCACTCCCATCAGATCCCTGCACCACACATTTGTAAGTTTTTTTCAGATATGCTTAATAAAATCACAATAACGCAGTTTTGTTCTTTAATATTAACATTTGACTCTCTAGAGATAAGCCCAGGATTAATACAGTCAGGTTAACTTTGCTATGAAAACCAAAGTACTTACAATAGAAGTAGTAGTGCAGGGAGGACAACGACAGGACTGCTGATGTAAGTAATGACTGTGTTGAACCATGCAGGAAAATCATTTTTAATTGTTTCCGAAACAATATCATATATTTTTTCTTGTCCACTACAAGAGGGAGTAAAATGAAAATAAAATTAAGCTGTAGCAAATCCTTGTCAGTCAAATTTGTAAGCAATGTTGCACTAATAAACAAGAAGTTTCATCCAAGACTATTTTGGAACAGTATAGTCACAGGAAAAAAAATAATGATATAAGCTACTTGTCTTATTATTTACTTTTTAACAAGTTTTGAAAAGTGCAAAACCATTGACCAGGCTTGGTAGTGCTTGAATTGAGACACCTCATGTTCACAAGACAGTGATAAGCAGTAGATTGCTTGGTGGCATATTATGTAAACATATAATAATCGAACTATGCATATAATCCAGAACATCTAGACTCATTCAGAACTTTCACATATTCAGCTAATTCTTGAAGTGCAAAACTTGGACAGCACAAAAACATAGTCCTGTCTATATTCTTTTATTTATTGGTAATCTGCTATTATTGAATTTATATATATTTTATTGAGGGGGGGAGAAATACCATCTTTGCAGTTTTCATTAGTTCATAACAACTTACCTAAAGGGACCACAGCTTAAAGATGGCTTATATCGGGCAATAGCAAAAATTGTTGGTAACATGCATAAGAACAACATGAACAATAACATGGCCAAGTAGAAGTTATTGGATCTGCGGGAAGACATAACATTTTTCAGATTATACTAATCAGAGAAAAACAGAGGCAACATGAAGGATAAGTCTGTACCTACCTAACAAGTTCAAGATCTACATTTCTGAAAGATCAAAATCACTGTGTTATGGTTGGAAAGTCTGCACAGAGCCACTATGAACAGACTCTTAATGATCAAAATTCTATTTGCACTGCTTTCCAGATGTCACTGCTAGAGCCAGAAAGCTATTTGTAGTACCATCCTATAAAAACTAACCTTACCTCTCAGTTCTGCTGGGGGTAGGCAAAAAAAGTTACAGAACTTGATTCATCTTCAAAACATGTTAAAAATAACTGATGCTTAAGAGTGAAAGAAACACTCAATTATTTACATTTTGATAAAAATTGGGACTTCTGTTTTGTTTCAGGACAAGATACTTAATAGTTTTCAAAGACAAACATCAGTAAATGCAGACATTTACACATGTAGCTTATTCCACTTAATCAGACTTGTATGGAAATTAAGCATTTGTGTTTGGCTGGATTTATTGGTGCAGGAATGTTCCCTGGTGTATTTTCCAGTTTTATTTCTATTCACCACCAAAACTGTGGCCATAAAAATAGTTTTGATGGTATTGGTTAATTTCTTCAGAGAAATGACACAATCCCTGATGAGTCCTTCTACTCTGGATATTGTCTGGGAAAATTCATACCTTGACTTTTGCAGTGAATGTCTACCAAGGTTTTCAGTACAGTCATAAACCAACCTCAGGCAATTCAGTTCCCTTTATGTCACTTGTGTCTCTCTCTTTAACCATCCTGCTGTATAATCCTACAGCTCTCCAGTTTCTCAGTAACTATTTTTTTCTTCACAGACTTTTATTAGCAGCATTACTGTCAATTTTGCCTCTCAATTTTCAGCACTAAGAGCTCCTCTAATTTTGTTTCTAAACACAGAAGACATTTCTACTGTCTGCGTTTGATTTATTCTTTATTTGGACTAACCGGGATGCTCTGAAAACCTGCTGATGCGGTACATTACACGTTAACACAGCCCAGCTCCTCAGGTACATGAGTCCAATCAATTTGAGAACGTTGAATGCAGGTAAGCAAGGTGAAAAGAAGGCTCCCATCCTGGAAAAACAATGTCATTTCAGTGCTCAGGGTTGCCAGAAGCAATTTTAGTAGCAAAAACATATACCAAGTGGTTAAGCAATGTCTCACTTTATCAACAATCCCTAAATACAATAAAGCGTCGTAGGCTGCTGTACTAATATCCTATTTGGATAGCTTTCATTGGGAATTACCACATTGACTTGGTAATCAACCAGCAAAGAACCAACCTTTAAAAATCACTTAGAGATTGCATACCAGATCATTCCTTGGTTGTAGACCAAATGCAGTACATTCTCTGCAATTTTGAATTCTCCATATTCCGGCTACAAGAAATATAGCGTAGGTGGAATTAATATTTTTTTCAGATCACCTATTAGAAACATTTGACTGAATCAGTGTGCAGAACTGCATATAGCCTGAAATCTCCAGAGTAAATACTCGTCCTGGGCAGGCAGTGAGAACACAGTAAAACTTACTCTGTTGCCTGGAATTAAATAAAGTAATTCCTTTCTAGTTTACTTCACTTGTTTAGTTAAGGACAGGAAGAACAAAGTTCAGGCTTTTATGCCAACTGCTTGCTAACCATGACCGCGATTTTTTTGAAGGGCTACATGCTTTAACTTATTGCTTCTTGGTGCACTATCTACATTATGGATAGTTGTTAACGGCTACAGAAAAGTGGACACGGGGAACAACCCATGCCCTGTGTTTTGAAAAGGCCCACAAATTACTTGTCTTTGACTGTGGGCCTGCACCACGATCTCAGTTTGGAAGAGTAGAAGTTTTTGTACCACCACCACGGGAGTAGCTCTGGGAAAAGCATCTGACCTCAGCCTTTACCCAATACCCTACAGTTTAAACCCAGTTTACGCAGTGTGAGCTGTGCCTTTGCACATGCATGCTACCAAGAAACTACTAACGTGCCAAAAAGCTTTAAGGATGCTCAGTACTAAAGGAATAAGCCTACCCAGTTTCAGCATCTTAATTTGTTAAAATTAAAGCATGTACTTACAAATTTGCTTTCTAGATCCCAACACCAACAATCACTTAAATATCGAACAAAGAGTCCACGGAAAAAATCAATTAGCAAGATGCTTGCGACTGTGAAAATCATGTCGATAATTGACAGCTTCAGCATTTCCTGAAATACAGAGTGTTCCAACATACTGAGTCATTCTCAAAACAAATGGACATGCATACTGCTCTGTATAGTTTATTTTGCATTTGTATTTGCATTTTGTGTTTTGGCTCAAGCTTAGTATTCTGATGACGCGGTGATTTGAATATATAAATACATTTTCTTTTAGCTTTTCCCGTTGTCAGATTTTTCTGTTTACTTGCCTTTATTCTAGCAAAGAGAACAAGTGTAATCAAATTTTCACTGCGTCTTCTACTGCTTACAGCAATAAAACTGGTCATGGCGGTTTCAAGCTTTCTTTTTAATTGCCTTTCTGAAAATTTATCCAGATAAACTGAAAAGTTTTGTGTATTCTGTTATACCCAAGCCCCTTATTGGGCTAACTGTTGTAATGCACGCTTGCTAGAGTGTTTCACGCTGAGAAACGGTTACTCCTTGTACAAAACCCATGGCAGTGGGATCACCAAGCCATAAGAGAGCTGTATAGTGCTAAGACTTACAAGTGATTTGGGTTATACTATATTTAGCAGCTTTAAAAACATACAGCTAAACAGAAAATGTATTTCCAAACATCTCCAGCCCATCCTGAAAAAAACAAAAAACCTGACAGTTATAAAAAAGTCCTGGCTACCTAAATGCGATATGGATGTTTTCTACCCCAAAGATCAAATGAGTTTCAGTGAGTGATGCCTCTGAATAGAAGGAAGGGCATACAAGAATAGAAATCAGCCCAATAAACCTAGGAAGGGACTTTTGCCCCAGATGATCAAACGGCCTGCAGAACAAGATCTTTATTTTTTTCCACTTTGGAACAAGAAGCTAAGCAAGCAGAGACATGCTTACATCATTAATATCTCCTGTCTAGGCCACTAGATTAAGTGCAACACTGATAGCTGGAGACCACAGCACACTGGGATCAAATGACAACTTTCATATTTTGTGTAGTTAAAGATTCTCTATGTATGTGTTACTGGTAGCCACTCAAAGTGAAGGCCATAAGTAACATAGGGAAACAAACGGTGTCATATCAAGCCTGCAGGTTTTCTGCAACTGTGGGCACGTGTACATGGCGCTACCACCCAGCTAGCTCCATTCTTAGGGACTGACAGTAGCTGGAAACCTTTTGTTGCCCCTTTGCTGTCTGACAAAGTGGGAGAAGACCCAATTCTCTTCTGCTTTACAAAGGCAGAATGAATTAGAGAATGTGGAGATACAGCACAATGACCAAGTGCACAGTCTCATGGATGGCATTCACATCCATCCAAGCAGAGTTTGAATCTGCACAAGACTGAAATTTAAAAAGATATTAATAGGATGCTTGCTACTGTTTATACATTTTTATAGACCTGTTTCTCTGTATGAGTTCAATAGGATGCATCCTACTAAAAATAGGACCTGTATCCATGTCATGCATCTGTAGAGATCTGCCTGTGCAGAGCTGAAGACAAAGACCAAAGCCTGGGAAAAGGACATCTGTACAACACCAAACACATTGCAGATACTGAACAGAAAAACCTCGCATCTGTGACTATATCACTCTGCATAATCAGCTAAAAGTCTGAAATTTGCATAAAACAAACTCTGAAATACAACTCAGCATGTGGTTTTAACTGATGGTCAAACGTGGATTAGGAATAAATTGATGAGACAATAAAACAGTAACATACTTGACCAACATACGTCTCCCAGCACTGATCCTGTGGATTTTGAGTATTATAGTCAAAGGAAACTGTTTTGTTAACCAGCGAGTCAGAAACTGTCAAGTTTTGAGTGCGACCGTCTTCCAGCAGGACAATGTTGTTTCTCTTAATCTGTACATCAGGAATAGTTGTAGATAAATTGTTTTCTTCAGGAAGAGTTTTGGTTGCTAAGAAGGCGGTAGAATTACTCGCATTGTTGTTAACTTCAGAGTCCTGAAAGAATAAATGTCCTGAAAGCAAAATTTGCAACCGTCCTTTCTGAGTTTATATCTGCAATACACGCAGGTGTCCATGCCTTCTAAAACGTACACACAAATGCATTTCTGCAAGTATTTTCAAGCAGCAATTAGGTAACTGTCAAGTAGCTGCCAAATTACAGAGTCAGATGAAATTCATAAGGACAATATTGTAAGTTGATTTTAGATAACCTAAAGGTTATCCAAAGATAACCTTTTAGATATCCTAAAGGTATCCAATCCGCTACTTTGGCCTAAAGTAGCGGCTAATTTTTTTGAAGTAGCTAAGCAACGCGGAGGAAATCTGTTTATTTAAACTATACCCCAGCAATCAAGTGGATCCAATTATCCTAAAAAAAAATTACAAATATTTGTAAAGGAACATTACAGACTAAACTTGACTTTACAAGTCTAACAAATGGTAATGTGTTTTAATACTTTGATTTCAAACAAATTTACATCTGACTTCACATATACTACAATAAAAGGAATTCTGTCTATAAAGCTAACTAGTTTTACAGGCGATAAAACATTAAGTTAAACTTACAGTGACACTCATACTGTCCACTTTATCCAGGAGAGCAATGATTAAACTGTAGAGGTTTCCCAGATACAGAACAAGAACCCTGAAAACAACAGGAACGTGAGACTGGTTATGAGCATTATTGTCCCCCCCGACTTCTTACGCATTCTCTGTTTTGGCTGAAATAAACCATGCGACCAGAACGCGCCTCTCCTCTTCCTCCCTTGCTCCCCACATTGTCTCTATGTTGCACATTATTCCCTGTACCTGGCAAGCTGAAAACGAAGCGTGGTCCTTGGATGATACATCTCTAAAGCTGCCACAAGTTCAAAAGCAGAGGGTGCAATCATTGTAATTAGCGACACAACAACGCTCACCTACAGAACAGAAAGACACAGCATTTTTGTAGTCTTCCATGTAGATCTCTGGTGCTTTGACTGCTGATTGAAACACTATGGATGATTTGGTGATTGGTCTTCTTGGAGAGCATGCTTTAGAAAGTTATTATTGACATTAATAAAAACACTAAATGAGGTTCAAAATTACAGATCTGGAAAACCTTCAGGAGTCTTTACTCCAGACAGTTACAAGCTACCTGTAAAATTATTACTTTATTTTATTAAAATAAAAACTTAACATGCAGGAAATTGGAAGACAGCATCTTTAGCTGAAACGGCTGAGTAGCTTCTCCACTCGCTTCCTATTCTCAGTATCCACTCCTTCCTCTGAAGGGAAATATTCACAGATCATTCAGTATCCTCCAGCTGAAATCAATGGCTATTGTCAAAGCTGATGCATTCCTAACAATTTTTTTTTTTTTAATCCTTTGGCCCAGTGTCCCTCAGCTCAGTTGTGGGCACACAAGCAGCTTCATAAGTGGCAGTTCTTCCTAAACTTGCAGCCCCTGCTCACGGAGGCACTGCTGACCTCCCGCCCGCTTCAGCTCTGCTAGCATCGTGCTGCAGCACACAAACGGCAAGTGTGCAAAGGGAGATGCATGTAACCACAGCCTGGCCATCTCGTTCCTTGTTTTTCCTGGCCACTCTTGTGGCTACACCTCAGGGCTCTCTATAGCAATAGGGTGCACTGAGACAATAACCCTACCGCTGACACAGAGGTGCCATACATAAAACATCGTACCTCATTTTTCTCCCAAAGAGTCAATTCCTTTTTGGTGCGCTCTAACCTTTGAGATCGATCCACAACAAAGTAAATGATGTAAATACTTCCAGCAAGGGAGAGAAGCACAAGGATGTTTGCAATAATCCTTAAGCTTATAGTCACAGCCCTGGAAAAGAATCACACGACCAATGCAGCAGCTTGTCTGATGGCACCAAGGTATTTTTCTAATATGACTTTCAGAAGTATGAAACAAGCACATTAGCACTGCTATCTGCATTGAAACAGTGCTTTAGAAAGTATCTCTCATCTTATATACATACAGGTTTTTGCTTTTCTTCTTTTCCTGCTCTTCCAATATAGCTTCCTTGAAAGAAACACAGCATTATCATTTTAATAACATTCAACACAAATAACATACATACCCTCACACAAGCTACCAAGTACGCTAATAAAAGTCTTCACATCCTGGAGATGCCAGGATAAAGAACACCTCTCTGTCCTGCGTAGCTTGTCAGAAACGCTAATTGAGCTTAAGCAGAGAAGGAGATTTCTGAGAAAGAAAGACACAGTAATTGAACACCTGTGCACTTTAGTCTCTCTTGTCCCTTGCTGTGTTGGTTACGTCCTGCTAACGTGCGTTGTCTCATTGGCTTTAACTGCTTTACCCTCCAGAGATTTACACTACCAGATCTTTTCGCACGACGTGCCTGTGGAATCCGTATGTCAGTAAGGTACTACAGAATCGTCAAACGTCATCCTTGGCCACTGAAATAACTACATCACCTAGCTTCTTATAGTTTGAAGCAATTTGGTCCAATACTTGCGGAATAAATTACTTTTGAGGAAAAGCATATCTGTTTTTATAATCTAAGTGGAAAACATCTGTATTTAATGCAACTTCTACATATTGATAGAGCTGTAAGATGTACCTGGACCATTTGTTATGGAGAGATAAAATAAGTGAATGCTTTAACATTTAAAAAATATTTTTGATTACACTATTCAATGAAATTACATCACGGGCAAACTTATTTCAAGGTGTTTAACATTTTCATATCTAGGATGGCATGAAATAAAATAATTCATGAAACACTGCCCTTCTTGAGACAGAAGATGACAGAATGACATGGAATGACAGCGTCAACAAGAAGTCACATCAGAAGACGACCTATCTCAATCTTAATTTCTGTCATCAGTATAAGTGGGAAATCCACATTCAGTGCATGATACGACTGTGATACCACAGAGATGCGATACCAGCCGTCTCCTAAGTGAACAGATCCAGAAACAAGAACTGAGAAACAACAGAGAATGCAGGGCAATGAGAGAAAAACCACATTTAACTTACAAATTAACAAACAAATCAAAATAATTTGTAGGTCAGTTGCTCACCCTAATGCTATTAACTATTGCAGCAGCTTTGCTCTCTGCAGCTTCGGGGTTTCCTATTAGATAGTCCCAAGCACAGAACAGTCTCCAGCAGAAAGTGTAATTTTCATCAGAGGCACTCGCTAAACTCATTCTCGAGTTCTTTGCCATTCTGTAAAAGAGAACAAATACTCACTGTTGTCAGCGTGTGAAGATGTATACGAAGGAAGTCAGTGGTTTGGTTCACAGTTTTCAAATGCTTACATCTTTAAGACTACCAAAAATTTGTGGCAAATAATGTCATTCACTGCCGTTTTCTGAAGAAACTAAAAACAGGGTGAGGTTCAGAGAATGAACCAACTTCACTTACATTCTAGCTCAGAGGTGACTGACTTTGGAAGGGCAGTGTGATGACATCTGCATTCTTTATAGCTGACAAATTAAGCAGATAAACCTCACTAGAGCTGTGGACTTAATATATTTTAAGATCTCCAGGTAGGATCCAGCTAGAAGATGCTATATAACATAAGATCACTGTTACTGTAGTTACGAGTTAGTCTGGCAAAACTAGTGATCATGCACAAGATCTGCTTGTTTTTTGTCTTGCTTTCATCTCAAAATACATATTGTTGTCAAATAGAAACCCAGTGCCATTTTACATACTCGGGGAAGGGCGGGTGGAGGGGGATAAGGCCTACTCAGCTCAGGCAAGCAAGAATGCAGAATATTGCAAAGCATAAGAAACATAATGAAGATTAATAGCTTATAAAAGAAGGACATCTAAAAGGACAATGTTAAAAGAGGTACAGCAAGCAGGCAAACAAAGAGTCAGTGGGCTGTGTCAGACAGAGAAGAGCTAATCACACCCCAAAAACCGCAGACGTGCAGACCAGTCTCAAACATACCAGTGACCCTAGGCCCAGACTAGCAGATAGAATAAAAACAAATGAAAAGGGAAGGATCACTTTGGAGACTGATGCAGGTATTAAGCAATGCTAAAAGTCACCCTGGACTGCACTGTGCCTGATAAACAGTTATTGAGAAGGGAAGGGAAAGCGAAAGGAGAAAGGAAAGAGTGACCCTGCCCCACTGCAAGCGTTGCATGTTCCTAGATTTACGGTCAGCACTGGCAGGCTTGCTCTCTCTCCTGCCTAACTGCTGCTCCCGGCCCTTAAACAGCAAAGGCAACGAGCTCGGATTTGAATGGGATGCCATACTCAAACGATGCCGAGGCTATTACATGTATGACAGCATTTTTGTATTTGCATTTCAGTAAATGGGAACAACAACGCTGAAAGCATTACATTTAAAATCTAAATTCCTTTCATAATAATACTTATACCAGGAAAGAGGAAAACAGAAAACGCTTCAATGAGAGTCAGACCTTATTCTACAAAGACACAAAGGGCGCAGACTTCCCGAAGCCCCACGCAGTGTGCAGCACTGCCCTCCTTTCAGAGGCACTGAAGAGAGAGAATATATAAATGACAGCAAGATAAAAAGCAAGCTAGAATTAAACTCAATCTGCCTCCCTGATATTAGCAGACTTGAACAGGTTAATTGGACTATGGGGATCAAATACAGAGGAAATGGGATAAATACACCATTAACAATTGTCTGAACATGAAAGCTTGTGAACAGCAATACATGGAGATCTTACTTTTTTAAGAGGATGATGAAGCTGTAAGCAAACACTGCCATTCCGACAAGGAAGTAAGCAAGAGGCAGCCGGTACCCAGCTTTCCCAATCTTTCTGTCACGGCCATAGTAGCCATAAAACAAAACAGAGTACTGGAGGTAGCCCTGCAAAGACCAGAGTCCGTCAATATGAGCCCCGACCCCTGGCTACAACAGAACACTGACAGCAAAACAATACAGAGAGGTTTTAGCCTTGCCCCTAGCGACCAGATGGTGTCCAGATCTTGAGCAGATGCAATATGCTCCTTGGGAATGGTCTTGCTGACTGTGCTGCCAAACGGTGCTCCGGCCAGTAGCTGGGAAGAAGGGAGAAGGTCTTAGAAACTGCGTGGAGACCGTCTGACCACACCAGCTGCGCAGCAGAACGCGCAGAGAGCTGCCTGCATGAGCGACGCTATGAGGACAACGAGCGTTTTAGTCATTCATTGTCCTAAACTAGAAAATTCCCGAGAAATACTGCATTCAGTTTTCACTAAACCAGCTGGCTTTTTGTTGTCTGAGCTCTACCTTTTAGGTAATTCAGTGCTCTGTGGACATCTTAAGAGATGACTGAAAAATGAAGATAGAGGGCAATGTAAACAATTTACAAAATCTGTTTAAAAGTTAACTGTTCATTTTAATTTAAGCATTTTTAAATTAAATATGATGTTTGATTTCAAAATGGTATTTCAAGACTAAACCTACTTTTATTTACAACAGTAAAAAAAGAAAAACACCCAAAGTGATAAAAATACCTTTTTTCATTTCAATTTACCTTTTTGGTTTTGCTTTTTGAGGACTTTTTTTTTTTTTTTTTTTAATTTAGGCAATGAGAAGAAAAATTAGATATTCACATGTTTCTGATAACATTATTAAAGCAATGGTTAGGTAAGACAGTATTTTCACAAATCATTTGTTATGCTAGCATACATTCCTATCTGCTCTATTCTATCCTGGGGCAAGACAGAGTAGGTATATAGAGCGGGGTTTATCTCCCTAAGATTCTGAAAGTTAACCAACTAATCTAATCTTATCACTTAGGTCAACGGAGAAAGCCAGGTTCCTTCAGAGGCCATTCAGCAACATTTTCAGACACCAAGCTTCAGATGGAATGAGTTGTCTTTTGGAGGTGTTTATCTGTTGTCGTGCACTAGAGAAGGAAGCGTAGATGGCAAGCCTAAGCTATTTTTCATAACTTTCAGATGTCTACTGCATTAGATACACTAGTAGATTTGTACTTCACAATTTTTTGTTACCAAAAGCCTTATTTGGATGCAACTAAACAAAGTTGGGGCTGTTCAGAACTTCAGGAACTGATTTCTAATGAACAAAAACCTGACTCTGGAGAGAGAGAGAGAGATGTTGTGTTTTTCTGCCTGTAAGTGACATTAACAGGACCTAAGCATACCGAACTGCAGCTTTTACCATTTGCTTCTCCATTTTAGTAATCAGATATTAAAAACATGCTGCAAAAGCATTAGTACTTCATTGACAAAATATCATCTCTAATGCTAATAGCAAGATTCTCTTAGCCTATCCCTCGGCAAAAATAACTCTCGACGGCGGAATTAATTTTAAATAATTCATGTTAAATCGTACCTTTAAAATTGATATATGCCTTTAGGCGTAGCATTTGCTTAAATCAGAAAGGAAAGTGCAACAGTGTAGCATTCCTTTGTAAATATTAACAATGTGTTCTTACCTCTGGTAAGACTACAAATGCTCCTGTCATTATGGTAAGTACGATATTGATTCCAAACAGCCATCTCAAGAAGATGAAGTAAGAGGCAACTCCAGACCCAAAATGACCTTGAACCACACAAAAGTTATCTATACTACACGGTTTATAAAAACAGGTATCATTTATTTATGAAGCATTTTTTGAAGAGTGAAAAGAAAAGAAATACCTGCCCCATTCATGCAGGGCAAACAGCTAGGTAGAAAAAAATGTTACTGTGCCCATGAGAAAATACATTTGCAACAAACTTTGGTGGGGAAGTCTGATAACCACCAGCAGTCTGATAAACACCAGAAGCAGTTACATTGGGTGATGTCAAGCATCCGTTTTCATTTGCTGTTGAAGCACGGAGGTATGACCTGACTGCTGATACGACGTCCAGGGCTGTTCTAAACACTTCACAGACTCTAGGGCTCACAATGCCTTGTTCCATGTCACGCTTGACTCAGGGCATACGTGGGCCTGGCCCAAGATACAGCCCTGTGGACCACGATAAACTGCACCC
This sequence comes from Struthio camelus, assembly GCF_040807025.1. Lineage (NCBI taxonomy): Eukaryota > Metazoa > Chordata > Aves > Struthioniformes > Struthionidae > Struthio > Struthio camelus. Next base: position 10,959,274 of record NC_090953.1, read on the forward strand.
AAATCTTCATGCCTTTTCAGAAGCATAGTGGGACAAATTTGATTTCTTTTTAAAGTTACCCCACACTAAAATCATAACTGAGCACTGTGCAATGTCTAAGGCACCAGGAAAAGTAGAAAAATAAAGCTTTTAAATGAAAATCATGCCGCTCTGATGAAAGTTTGCATTTAACTCCTCCTCCCAAATATTACGTAATTCAGTGAATTCAAACATAAACCATAAGACCCATAATTTTAGCAAATGCTTTACTCTTCAGTATATTCAGTCTTTATACTTACTCTCTATTTTCTTTATCCTCATTTCCCAAGGAATGAATATCACCACAAAATTATATGAAAGTCGAATAAATTTCCTCCAAAGCTGAGAAGAAGGCAGAGAAATGAGAGATGTGTTACTTCTGCACGTGAAAAGATAATAGTCAAAAATGCACCAGAGCATTTTGCTCATGTCTCTCTCATCTGGGATCAGAAAAAATATTATAAATGTTAATTACGAAGGTCTCACAGCATGTCTGTGGGGTAAGATGGGTAAACCAAACCATGGCAGAGTTCAGAAACATGCAAAACATGATGGGGGCACAGGAGTCCCTGGCTGTGCTCACTGGGAAGATGCCAAAAAAATATGAGAGACAGAGAGGCCTTTTCACACCTCCAAGGGGTAAAGACAAGAGCCCTCAATCTACATGGCTTGCACCCAAAGGAGCAGGAGGAAGAACCCACAGAAGGAAGCAGAGAGGCGCCATTCCCTATCGCCTCCTTGATGGATCGAGACCATGGAGAAAAGGAACCACAGAGCCCAGACAGCGACTCCAGGCAGCAGAAGCGGCCAAAGCAGAGTATCTCACAGACTTCAGCAGGTGGCCTGGTTCACTGCAGTTCTCTCTTCTGGCCTTTCCTTCCTCATCCTTCAGAGACACTTCATTAGATGATTTTATTTCAACTTTACCTTGTAGCTGCCCATTTCTCCTCCTCTGTTGTCCCTTCACCTCATTGCCCTTTGTTTTAATTTTAATTTAAATCTACCATCCAATCCTAGGTGGAGCCACTTTCTCTGCAAGATGAACGCAGTAACCGAGAGTTACCTGCCATTAGCCCTGGACTCTGCTTGTGCCTGTTACCGCCTTCTCCATGCAGCCAGATCCATTTTGGTTGCAAGGTGCCTGGAGAAGAGCTTTGCACTGCTCCGCCTGCGCATTGCTGAGCACGCCGAGCCCCACGTGTCTTCGGCACGCTACCTTAGTAACTGCAGCACAATTATGGCTCAACCACATTTGTTTCGTGCATCTTTCATTTAGTAGTGGTAGAAAGTATGGTAGAAAACATAAATGCTTTGCAAAACAGTGGAATTTTTAATCTATCACCCGCGTGTAAAGAACGAGCGAATGAACGCTCCAGGGAGACTCCCACTACAGAGAGCCAGGCACCACGCTCTCACACCAAACCCCACCTGCAGAACCACCCGAGCGACAAAACCCAGGCAAGATCTACCAAAACAACCCAGAGCAGTACAGACCCTTTGCACGGGAAATGACAGAGAGGTGAGTGACTGCACCTCAGAATAAAAAGAGGCACTTTAAAGCAAAGGCAGCAAAGGCAGAATTTGAGCGCAGGTGGATTTGTGAGTGCACGTCCTTGAGAAGAATATTTTCTATATTTAGACTAAGCCAGTACTAATCACAGCCTCTGTAAAATTTGTGAAGGACTCGCACTGCACTGCATTTAAAACATTGGATTTCTAGGACAAACGCACAACTAACTTCATATTTGAGAGAAGCATAACCTCAAGAGAAAGAACAAGCTTTCATATGTCAACAGCAAGAAATTCAACTACTGTAATTCCCAACACTGTATATTACAGTTTACACCTGCAGAAAACTTGTGGTTATATTTTGCAAAGTCTTCATTCCTCTTCTACTTTTTGCACACCCAAAGAAAAGCATCTTGCTACATACAGTGGGCTGTGTATATGCATATGGGAGGAGAAACACAAAACTCCATGTGTAAAAACGAGTCCACTGTTTTATTTGTTGAATGAATTTACGATAGCAACAGGAAAATGTTATTTGTATATCATATTCTTTTTATCATATCTTTCATAGTACAGCCAGATATTTTAAAAAGCCAATCGAACTGTATTTTAGTCAGCCAGCGTCAATATTATATCATGAAATCTAATCTCCTGAAAACAAGGAGCAGTAAATCACAATTAATGAATACATCATCAAACTCTTCGGCCAAAGTTAGTTAATTTGTTATGGTGATATGAGGATTTTACCACGTGAATTTGAAGTATTTTAATTTAAAATAGAAAAAACATGCTGTGAATTGCATGAGAATTGCTATGATTGCTACTTTCATTTGAAAACAGGGTTCACAGGGCTGAGAAAGGAATCAAGCTGCAGGTTTTGCAGCAGACACATGGATCATACAGAGTTGTCCATGTCAGCAGGAGTAGCAAAATAATTGTATAGCTATCACCTCTTTTCCTGCCTACTGTGTATCTGAACAAAAAGGAAAAAATCACAAAACACAAAAGAAGCTTTTAACTGCTTTTTCCTCTCTGTAGGATTGTTGAGCTGGAGATCAGGATTGTATAGAAAACACACACATCTGTATATGAAATTTGCAGATGACCATCGGTAAGGAAAAGGACTGTAATTTAAGAAAGAACAGACATACCTCTGCACCAGCTGCTTGGTACCCTCTTGTTCTAGTGAGTCTTCCTTCATACTTCAGCACAATCTCTTTAGCTTGTCTGCACAAGAAGGTGGAACTTCATTTCACGTTGATCTTACGACTCTGAGCCTCTTACTCTACTCAAGTAGCAACTAGCAAAGCTGCCAAATGCTGTGAAATACTGACACAGTCTAACCATAAACTCCTGAATCGGCCAAAACTTATTTTAAGAGCTTTTTACTATCATTTTAAAAGTAATGAGAGCTTTGTCTGAGAAAACTCAGCATTCAAAACTTTTACTGCAGGGAAAGTTCTCTATTAATTTTTTTTCTGTCCTTTCAATTAATGTCTCCTTCTTTTAAAACGGCACAACCTAAAGGAGTAAAATAAAAGGTCTCCATTACAGTTCGGTTAATCTTACGTTGATATCAACCCCTTTTCTGCAAATCCAGTGTGGAGTTGTTGCAAGATGCAAGAAGATGCATACTCAACTGATCCTACTTCTGGGCACAGGCAGTCTTTGACCGCAAGAGAAAGTGGATGGGGGTTACTGGACGCTCATCAACATAGAAATGATATAGGAGCAGGAAGGTTGCAAGCCACAGGCTCTGCATAAAAAGGGAAAACTCTCTCTTTGCTTACCAAGACAAAACAGAGACTCTACTGTTGGTACATCTTCCTCATCACTAAAATGCCATTCTAGTATCAGACAGGGTTTTAAGAGAAAGATGCCACATGAAGAGATACAAAGAAAGCAAGCCCCAAACAGACTACCAGGGCAGTGTGGCTTACAGACTCCACTAGTCAGGCCAGGGAAAGGCCTGGCCCAATTCAGACAGGCAGCCCAAAGACACCCACACTTGGCATTTTAAATCTTGTTAATGTAATAACTGCAATTTTAAGCTGTGAGACATGACAGCACTACACTGAATGTACCTTTTAAACCTACAAGTTCGCAACATTTACTGCCATTTACAATACCTGAAAATTATGGACCAGTTTCGATTCTCTCATTGCATAAAGCCTCCCTGTTGTTACACAGAGTCACCTTGAACGCGGCAGACTGTCTCGCCTCATGGGATAGAGGGAAACAATTCAGCTCAAAAACGTTAGCACTGAGCGTTACCAACCAAGGCACAGTACTTCCCTTCGGCGTCTGAACAGCAGACACGCTGCTTATCCGTTAAATAACAAAAAGTGTGATTTCATTCTGGGACAAGAGAGCAACCTCTCTTTTCTGTACAGTGACTGTCTAAAAGGAGCCACAGTCATGTTCAGGACTGCTTCATCCTGCAAACTTCCCATCCCGGGGCTCCTACCTTCAGCCAGCTCTCTGGTCTTGCAGGACTGCACTCACAGCGCACTTTCCCAGCAGTTCTTAATCATTTCCGTGCTCACCCTTTTGCAGCCTAGACTGAAATACTTCTGAAGCTAGAAACATTGCCCTGATCCGTGGGTCTGAAAGCTTTCATACAAACCCCATTACCTGAGCGCCCTCAGCTTCTGCCTCATTGGCCATGGCCTGCAGCGGATGTTGGACATAATCTCCTTCTGGTACTGTATGTTTTGAAAGATCTGCTCTGGGTCATGACTGTCAGCCTTTTCTTCACCATTATCGTTGTCCGAGTTACTGAGCAGCCCAGCACGCACCGCATGGGAGGAAAAACACAAGACAAATGATTCTGATTCAGATCCCCAGCAAATTGTAGACTTGCACATGATCCAGTCTGTCAGAACAATGTAACAGCGATGAGCTAAGGGAACTTACAGGATCTTCTTGTTTTACAGTCAATGAATAATTGGGATGATTTCCCCATCTCGGGGATTTAACTCTCCCTGCCACCCTTGCTGCTCAGTCATAAATTATCCACGTTTCCCACTAGCAATCCAAATCTTTCCACTCCCAGCACTTCAAATCATACAGCTCGTACATCATGCTGTCAGGATACTTTATATATGTTTCTGGAACAAAGTGCTATCTAAACATTTCCAGCAAGAGCACTTAACGTGCATTTATTTGCCATATGGTGTTGACCTTTTACTTTGATAGTAACAATGATAAAATATTTCCTTGTTAAAATGGGGGGAACACGTGCTTAGAATGCCCTGGCCTTTTGTTACCTTTCCCTATTGAGAAAAGACAGAAGTGTGGGACCCCAAGTGACCAAGAATTACACATCACTGCAAAAAGATTCATGTGCCTCTAAGCAGATTTGTGTGGATGATTACTAAATTATCTTTTCTGATGTTGTCACCGCATCTGTCAAGTTACAGCTCTCACTCCATGTTTGAAACGAGGTACTGTATGTAAAACAGCAGCAATATTCATTCTTGCATGGGCCTGTCTAAAAATCCGCAGCAACTGAGTTTCCCCTCTGAATAAAACACACAGAGCTGCAAAATAGTGCACTAGCAATATCAGCTAGGAAGTTTTCTAATTGCGTGGCCGTGTATTTGCTGGGAAAGTTCCCTGCAATTTTGCTGAAAAGGGAGCACCCTTTTAACGACTTAGAAATAAGTCATAACCTAAACCATGCTTTGCAAGAACATCTGCATACGCATAGTCAGACCGTAGATCCATCTATCCCCTATCCCATCTCGGACCCTTGGTTTAAAGAGGTTTATTTTAAAGAGGTTTAAAATAAATCTAAATACAGAAAAAGACTTCCATTTTTCTCATACTCCTGTTCATTTTGCTGGGCTGTTTAAATGAAGGACAAAAGACAAGATCCCCCTTTTTGGCTGGATCAGGAAGATGTGCACTTCAAGCAGGAGAGAGGAAGATCTCTTACCTGTGCGGTGGCTCCTGGTACGCGTAGATGCTGGCGTGCCGCTTCACCGTCCGATACTTTCTGCAGGACTTTGCAGTTTTCACTGCAGCAGACCCCGCTACTGCTGCCATGGTGGTAGCTGCTGCCCGCACTGGGTGAAACTCTGTCCCAGCGGAAGGAAGCCGGCAGCTCACCGCTCAGATGTCGCACAAGCAATCAGATGTCATTAACGGGAGGGCAGAGAGCGGCTCCCGAGCCCGGCCGAAGCAGAAGGCGCCTTGCCTGCGCCGGCAGCCTGGCCGTGCAGCCGTGCGAGCCTTAAAGCAGCAGCGCCCAGCTGCTGCTGCCCTGCCGAGGCATCAGGGCGCTTGTAAAACCTCTGCCAAAACTGAGGTAGGAAACAGAGTCCAGCGGTGGGGCAGCTGCAGTCCTAAATTAAAAGCCGAGTTTGAAAAACGTGATGTCATTTTCCCGCGTGACTTACAGATGCTTTCCCGGTGGCTAACCTAGACAGGATCCGAGGGCTGCGGCCCCAACTTCTCAGCCAGCAGCTGCATTCGTTATACCTAGATTCATGTCTTTGGGAGGTATCAAAATACCTGCTATTCAGACAAGTACAGGTTACCAAGCGATTCATTTTTCTGGACAGGTGCAGTATCTTAATTATGCTCAATTCCATCAATTAACTGTATCATTTTTAAAGCTTACAATAAATGTTTTCTAGATTTTTGATAATAATAATGGTTATCACTAGATCAAAAAACGTGGAAAAATTACTCTCTGATGCTTATTGCCCATTTCTTGAGCTCTACTACTTAAATTCATTTTGTAATAAAATTAGTTAATAGATACTAAAAGTATAGCTACCAGATAAAGAATCACTTTAAAAGATCTCTGTCTCAATTCCTGTATGTCTTGGGGCATGCCTTTGCACTTTTATGCTTCATTTGACATCTGCAAATAAGGATAACATTCCTGCATTTCACAAAAACGGCATAAAATATATCACACGTTTTGAAGCAATCAAGTGCGTTGTATCATGCCCCTGTATTATTACACCATTAACTATCATCAGGTGGACATGAACTTCTAATTCACTAAAAATATTCATGTGCATGCTAAAACTGATAGTTAAACCCCAGTTTTCAGTTTCAGAGGTCTCATAGCCAAAGAACAGTAGCAGTAGCCTTGACTAGGTTCACATTTATTTTAAAAGTAATCCCTATAATCCAAGATTAGGGCCACCTGACACGCTGTACTTGCCAGTGGTCATATTTCCCCGTTGGAAAGTCCTCTGCCACAGTCTCTCTACCAGCTCCAACGCTTTCTCTCCCCCAGCATCTCTGGGATACTGGTACTGGATTGTCGGGACAGAATAGACAGCTCCAAACTTCGCTAGGGCCAGGGCAGCTGAAAAACACGCTGTGTGGTCAAGTGATTTTCTAGTGTCTTTTCTCTGTCGTAGTTGTGGGTATACTAGGAGACGTTATTAAAGCAGAGCATAACTGAAAACCAAGAAAACTTGATATGAATAATTTCTATTGCCATCATTTGACTCCTAGAAAATGGCAGAAAAAGGAAGAGTCTACAGAGAGTTTTCACTTGTTCCTAACTTGGTATTTTCTCCCCTTAATAGCTCTGGGCACAATGCGGCACAGGTTTCAGGTGCATAAATCAATGGTCTGTGGTAGTTAACTTTAATTTGCAGCCTCTGACAAGAAAGAACATTAAGTTCTCTCTGCTAGATTTCCTGCAGAGAATAGCACAGGCTCCTTTTTCCTTCTGCTCTGAGCTAATCTAAAATACTGCTGTTTGCCGAGAAATTTTACTTCTCCATGATCATGCTTATGTCCATTGCACTATATTTACTTAGTTAGCTAACTAAAGGGCTAAGCCATCACGAGTCTCATTATTTACAGGCCGGGTGTTGAACATGGTTTTACAGTTTTGAAGCAAGTCCATTTGCTTTAATCCACTCAGCACTTTTTAGGTGATAAGGAAGGACCAGGTTAGATAAAGAAGCGTCTAAACTTCCAAAATGAAGCTAATAGAAAAGCTCAGTGCCTCGGGTTTATCTCGTTTCAAGCTTCTCCAGAAATCTGGGAGTTCCGTTGACACAAAGCAGAAGAGCCACATAAAGAAATAAAGAAATATCCCTATCCAGAATTCAGTAAAAAAACAACCAAACAAAAAAAGCAGCTGCACTCTGCACTACCCCTTTCATTCCTCCTTTTGCCACACGTGCATGACTTCTAAACCTAGTGAAAACCATCGGTGGAAACACAACTTACCCACGTTCCACCTACTACGTGGGGTTTTCCGTGAACTGAACCCACTGGTCCCAACTCCATCCTGAGCATTTTCTATACATACCTCCTTTAACTACAGCAGACACTAGAGGGTGTGAACTCCAATTTCCAGCTTCCCAAGAAGGATGGACCAAATCATTTCACTTTTTCCATGCTGTACTTTATTATTTTTCATAGTGAAATCTGTAAAATAGAGGCTGTTAGAGCTGTGGCTTATCAAGCTATCCGTACCATACTCAAATCCACCAGCTTTGGAATGGCTTTCTTGTTTGGCCCTTAATTCATAGAACAGAAGAAGCCATCCTCTCTGTGTGTCAGAGCATTCTTCAAGTGAAAGCAAAGAGCCAAGAAGAACGGATATCAGCACAGAAACATCTCTATTAAAAGGCCTATCACCAATTTCCAGCTGGAAAAACAAACAGGAACTATTCTGGATGCCAGAAAAGCCCCTTAAAAGCTTTGTTGAACACTGCAAACATGCCCACATTACCACTTTTTTTTCCTCCTGCAGGATATGTTTTCAATTTTGTAATTTAAAAGCACTAAAAGGTCAGTTCAAATATATTTCTTCAGTTGTAGCTGGTTATCTTGGCCAGTGCCACAGCATTGGGGGCCAGATTCTGCTGCCTCTGCTCGTGAAATTTAGTGCCCGTCTTCAGGCCAACCTAAACTAAAGGCCATCAGTTTGCTGCTTATTCCAACTATGTTTACTCCCTGCTCTCATTTAGAAAATTTATATATTTTCTATAGTTACACATTATTTCAAGCAATGAGGAGTAGTAGCCTAGCATGTACATGGCTGCGTGGCCCTGTGTCATCCAGAGATATTATTCTGGGCTACAAGGGCAGAGAAGCTTTGCACCCATGTAACAAGCCTGTCTCATCAGGGCTAAGTAACTGTGCTAGCATGATTTAAATTTTTGTAATCAATCCCAGCTGCTTGGCAGAACACTCACTATCAAGGTATAGATGCACTCAGTTTCGTAGGGCACGTCTAAAGTTTATTAGGAATTTAAATCAAACACATTCTGTAAAATTGAAGATTTCAAGCTAATGGTGACGTCTAGAAGAAATTGGAGCTGCCTGAGTCCCACCTTTCCCTGGACTCCCAAATGCCTTAATTTTCATTAGAGGGAACCATGCCAGAGAAATTAAGATTTAACATTATTGGTAGTTCCCAAGGATTACTACATGTCACAGATGATGCAGTATACTTTTATACGCTGGTAATATGCTAAAAATGCTACCAAAAAACATTGGAATGCTAACTTTAATAATTTACATGGATTTAATTAGTTAATATTTTCTAAGCTGTCAAGAGGGAAGATATTAATTTCCTTTCCCTTTTGCTAGAAAAAAGGCCTAAAGTATTAACTTAAAACAAGGGGACAATTTAAGCCTGACATTTATATAGCTCTAATACTGCCAGTCTTGGAATCACACGTGTAAGTTACTACCAAATGCTAAAAGCACAATGAGCACCAAGAGAGCCATGAATTCGGAGCCCATCTGACAGGAAGCTGCAGAGTGCTTTTTAGGAGGAAATAGAAAGCTCCTTCAAGTGCTCAGTTCCAAAGTTGGTGGCATCCTCCCATTGCCCACGACCCGTGACAGCCTTTTCAAAGAGCCCTAGTGTTCACTCAGAGCACAGAGAGCTTTCTGGTTTTGCTTTTCAGCTCAGCAAGCAGTTTAGCACTCAGCTGACCGTTTCAATATGGTGTGTTGAATCCAGAAACGTACTGAATTTTGTTTTACTCTGAATGAATACTACAGTGGATACAGATTTGATTTCAATTGCCATCACCTGGATGTCAAACAGGACCTTAACCTTTTACTGTAAAACATATAGTTGGCAGCTGTCTGTGCATAATAGGATACCTTATATTTAATCCATAGAAACATTTCACGTTTTCAAATGCTAATTCAGGAAAAGCCCAGGCTGGTGAGCTCTGGCTAGCTGAAAATTCAGGCTGACAGCTAGCTATCCTCTCCCTTTATGTCCATATCCACGGAGCTTTAGCTTAAACTTCACCCATCTCTTTAGCAGTGCAGTTAACTATTACTATTTAACTAAGTTAACTAACAGACCTTTTCAGGTCTCTGCTTGGGAAGTTCACAGCACCACAGATCTCTATTTCAAGATGGAAATTCAGAGAGGGCTTGTGTCTCCAGTAATCCAGAGAATTTGATCATTCCAGATTCTTAACTACATAAAACAGATGGGGGAAAAGTATTTAGCAGCCTTGAAAAAGGAGACTAATGCGCATCTTTAAGTGGACTAATTATTAATATTGCCAAAACCATTCAACCCCATAGAACCCAGTGAGAGTTAAAGATGCTCTACAGCATGCAGGTTCCTGCAAAAACACTGAAACTCCTCTAACTTAGTTTGAGGACTTTTATTGCTGAAAGACCTAAAATCAAAAGACAATCTGGGCTCCCCAGTACAAGAGAGACCTGGCACTCCTGGAGAGAGTCCAGCGGAGGGCTACCAAGATGATTAGAGGACTGGAGCACCTCTCCTATGAAGAAAGACTGCAAGAGCTGGGCCTGTTCAGCCTGGAGAAGAGAAGATTGAGAGGGGATCTCATAAACGTGTATAAGTATCTGAAGGGGGAGTGTCAAGAGGATGAGGCCAATCTCTTCTCCGTGGTGCCCAGCAACAGGACAAGAGGCAACGGGCAGAAACTGAACCACAGGAAGTTCCACCTAAACCTGAGAAAAAACTTCTTCACTGAGGGTGACAGAGCATTGGAACAGGTTGCCCAGAGAGGTTGTGGAGTCTCCTTCCCTGGAGATATTCAAAACCCGTCTGGATGTGATCCTGGGCGATATGTTCTAGAGGCCCCTGCTTGAGCAGGGAGGTTGGACTAGATGATCTTCAGAGGTCCCTTCCAACCTAAACGATTCTGTGATTCTGTGATCTAGCTGGAGTTCAAAGAAGGCAGAAGTCCCATTCTCACATTATAATCTCAATTCACCTGTTCAACCTCCAAAGATGCTGGAGATGCACAGTTGGACATAAGAGCAGCTATGGCGTTTCCAGAGTGACAAAGCCACCATCTTCACTTACTGAGAGTAACATTCATCTACCAGACTCTGCTAAATCATCATCTGATCTCTAAGTTTGGGCAGTTTAGCTTCATATGAAATGTTTCACTCTCCAATTTCTGCATGTTCCTAACTCCTGCTGATGTTTATGGGAGACCTGGCCTTGGGTCAAGGGGAAATACGCCCACTGCTGTTCAGTTTTCTTTTTGACTTCACATCACACAGAAACTGAACTTTGGTTTAAAAGGCTCTTCCTGTGTAGTTAACCAATCTAACTTCATAAGAAGACTTCTGCATTTTTATGCATTAGATGGTATTGGGATTACCAAAATACACGTTTCTGAGACGGTACAAACAATTTTGTCAAGAGCAAAACCAGGTTTCTGATTACATGAGTGTATTAGTGCCTAATGCTAAGACAGGGGCTGAGGACAGGCAGAAGTAGGGCAGAGAGAGGCTAAAGACAGAAGTCACATGCAGAGCCAAGCCTCCACGGTGGGGCAGGAAGCTGCGTCTAAGAGCACACTCCAGGAGCTCCTGCAGCCAGCTCACCTGAAGACCACTGCCTGCAGCAATGCCCTGATCTGTGTGACATAACTTGCAGCTCTCTCCTTTTAGGTGGGAAGAAAGTAAGTAGGTGCCATAAGAAAGCTTATTTTCCAAGCGTTGTAGACTACAGCTACTTCTGCTACAAGGGAATCTGTGTTTCGTGCAGCTTTGTCTACCCAGCAGTATGACGTGCATTCTACAGACATATTCATTTCACCAGAGACCTTTTTGAAAGCATTGTAACCAAATTATTTTCCAGGCTTACGTGAGTCATTACCAGCCAGACCTAAGAGTCAGTGAAAACGCAGAAGATAATTTTAGAACATAAAAAGGGGGGGGGGGGGGGGGGGGGAAGAAAGTTCCACATTTTAGAGGAAAGGAGAGGAAAAGAAGTTCAAGGAACTTGACAATGGCAAAAAGTGATCGAATATTCACATGATTTTCTGGATCTTTGACTGAGATGAAAACTTTGAATTTGCAGGACTGCTTTTAAGAAACTTCTGGAACAGATTCTTCGATGAGATTCTCTCATTTTGCACCAGGATGAGGAAGTGAAGAACAATCAAGCTTTGAAATGCAGAAACTTTATATCTGGTTCAATTCAAGCTGGTTTTCATTGTCCTCTAAAGACTAGAATGTGATTTTGCACCATTTCTAATATTTACCAAAACTGCACTTTAACTCAGTTTTGCTTCAATTTGAAACGTGTTCTTCCACTAAGGAGACCTAAAACAGTGCAGTCAGCAGTTTTTTCAGCATTACAGTCAAAGATATCTCAGCACTGACAGTCAAGCCTTGAAACCTCCTCTCCATCTCCCAGAGCTTGATTTTGCACTGGTCAAGTTCTTTGGGCACTCTCTGTAATTGCCTGCATCTTCTACCAGCTTACGAGTACTGAGCTGCTCAGTGGTTACGGCTATGGCCCATGCCTAAGGCCCCCCAAAAGTTTTATCCTGCATGTCTGTTGTCACAGAACAACACGACTGGGCTCCACACGCAAGGTTACCATGACAATCCTTCATTTAAAGGAATATGAACGTGATGATGATAATTTTGCCCAGTATCCCAATGATGAAAGCGCCGAGGATGTACAAGGCCTGATTTCTATGTGTATGTGTGTGTGTGTCTCAGCCAGAAGGGATTCAAAAATCATACTTTTTCCTTCCCAGAAAAATGGTTAGGCTATAGATGAGTTAGAGGTCAGAGTGAGAAGAAAGAAGGGTGAGGATATCTCAATTTTATTGTTGAGTCGTGTCACTTTGCAAAAGTGATGATGATTTATTGGCCAATTATCCATTTAAGAGAGGGGGAAAAAAATTCTAGTACTTGATCATGCTGTGTACAGAGAAGTCAGTGCAGTTTACTGCTGATGGAATTATCCTATTCAAGTCTGCAGCAATCTGGATATGAACATTTATTCCTTGATACCATATTTCTGTAGAGCCAAAAGCTACCACGTTCAATAAAAGAGAAGAGAACAATACTACTGCATATTGAAATTGCACTGAAAAATATAATGAAACATATAGTTTGGAATGTACCTACTGACATAACTCCAGCACCGCCTAACACAACAAAATGATAAATAGCAGTGAGACATCTGAGAGATCCACAAATGATAATGATCATTCCCTTTAATTCAATACAGGATGCTCTCTGCCCTGCAATAAATCTGAAATCCTGTATTGGGGGAGGGGGGGGGGAAGACTGTAGAGCTTTCTGCAGTAACTTACATAAAATCAAATTCTATTGAGAGGATATCATTTGCATTCTGATTATTACAAGATGACTAGTTATATTTGCAGCATCCTAAAACTTTGGTAAGAAAGAATAAATAAAAAGCACAAAAGCTTAATTTTAGTCTCCAGTGTATGTTTTGGAAATGTCGTTTTAGAAAAGTAGACTCAATCCACATGATGTTGGTTAATCATATGAAAAACTATTTCCACTCCTAAGTGTCCCAAGGGAAACATAAGGTGACCTAGAACAGGAGACAGGGAAATTAACTGCAATAAAGGAATAATAAAATACATTTTGCCAGGCTTTTCTCCAATACTTTTTAAAATGAAGATTTGCGTGATTCACAAAATTTTCCCCTTGTATCACGCAGCTCAGAGTCCTGGAAAAGTCAGATTTGGACTAGATCAGCAGAAATACGGTGCACAAAGCCAACCAAGCAAAGACAAAGAGGAATACTGTGGAGACAAACCTGCAACTGCTGGTTCTGAAAAAGATGGACTAAAGGGCTGTGGGGTTAGGATGAGCAGAAAAGAGTGGCTGGTTAGAGGTAGGGGGGGAGGCAGGTACCAGTGTGCCTTGCTGTAGTTCTGACAGCAGGCATATTCAGATTTAAGGAGTTCAGACCTAGCAGCAGGGTTTTACCCATGTCTGAGTTCTTATGCAGTGTACACTGCTGTATTAAAACTGTTTCAAAATGATTTCCTCATGATGTGGCACAGTCTCTTAATGTAAAGAAGTGTGTTAAATGCAAGAAATTTCTGACTAAGAATTTCTAGCCTGTCAATGCTTGGGGAAAGTCTAACAAGTCAAAAGCCTGGGAGAGGTGAGGCGTGGCTAGAGCAGACTTCCATAAAATCTGTGTTCCGTTTTCCTTGTTTTTTGCAACATCAACTCACTTTTTACAGCATAAAATCGCACCTCTGTTCAGAGGACCTTTGGCATTGAAATAAGATCAGTTCATCTGCATTTATTATATAACCTCTCCACATACTAGACGCTCACAAGAAAATGAGAGAGGAAATCCAGACCAACTGTATAAGTGATGTTAACAATTCTATTACTGCGTCACCTAGGAACCTGTTTACATACACAGTAGTTATCTCATTGGCAACCAACAGTCATCTTTTATCCAAGCAAAATCACAAACACAGCTTTGCAAAATATTGTTTGCAAAGACATGAGCCTGTTGAACTTGTTCTCCAGGACATCACATGACCACAGTGCTCAGAAAAGTGGGACGTACAAGGTTGTGGTTACACAGTCAGTTGAATTCAGCATGTTTCCATAATACTTCTGACAGTCTCCTGCCTCTCCCCACCGCCTGGTTTCCTTTTCAGCAGATCTACCTTTGCTTCAGGTTACCGTACAGCAGCATAAACCCCTTGTGTGAGCCCAAAAGAGGCAGTGGGAATGAACCACGAGGATGCAGGAGATGTAAGGTGGGCTCTTCCCTTTCCACAGTAGCATGGGTTTATGCCCAAGTTACCATGCAACCACTACGTTAGGGTTAAGATCACCCTGCTGTAGTTAACTCACAGCCTGTGCCTCTTACAGGAGGTTACCTTTGAGCTCTGGCTGATTGCCTCTTCCGTTCATTGAAAATATACCTGTTTTCTCCATAAAAATTGTCTCCTTGTTTCCTTATTCTGTCCCAAAATCCTTTAGTCATCCCAAGCTCAGACTTTAAAGGCTTCACCAAAATCCATCCTTTTATTCTCTGGGTCCCAGCAGCTTTCTTACCTGGATGTTGGAGCAAATTTTCTATCTCTTTACACCAAGGATGCAGGGCACAGCAGACGTGGCACGTTCCTATTTCTTAGCACATAAGCACATGGTCAAAATGCAGTGAAAGACAGTCAAGCACATAGAGAGTTTACAGTATTAAAATAGGGTTCATAAATTTAACCTAGGCAAACTCCACAAACTCCCTCTAGTCAACAGTGCAAAATGAAGATATATAATATCCTTTGCCTGGAAAACAAACACAGCTGATTACCTCTAGGTGTAATGTAGACCAGGCTGGTGAAGAGAGGAACCGCAGCATAATAATCCAGTTAGAAGGGTTTTCTAAGAGGGGGAAAAAAAAAAAACCCAAAACAAACATTTGGCATTTAAAAACATATTAGTTAAAAAGCATGCTTGGCACCATCAAGAAACTGCCAAGAGGAAAACTCTGAAAGCGCAATAAAACAATATAGCAGAGCTTTGGAGACTTCAAAACATTATGCCCTGGCACTAACCCATTTTTAATATTCATGCAAAGACAGCATGCTCGTGGCAAAATGCCATAACACCACAGTAAGATTAGTCATTTCTTCTTATTCTACGCTTAAGACACACCTCAGTTTCTAGGAATAATGATGCTAAGACTGATACTTATTAAATGTAGGAATTTTTTGTTATTTTATGCTGTGTCAGAAGTGCTATACAGCCTAGGCTGACTATATACTGGATGACCTTGAAATTGCCCGAGTCATGAGCACTTTCTAGCTACAATCTAAACAACCATCTTAAATCTCATACGTTGTCATGTTCGCATTGTCTGGGCTTTGCACTTTTGCACCATGGAAGGATTTTCACATAAATTATACAGGAAATGAAGCAAAATGTAATTACAGTGTCCAACAGCTCCAAGGCAGATAGATAGCACAAGGCATGGAATGCAGCTCAGCAGTCAGCTTTCAATAAATGTCACCTGGTAGAAAGAATCTAAATGAAACATATATCACTAAGTCACCCAGTTCTAAATTATGTCATTATCTCATCACATGAATAAAGAGTTACAAGGTTACAGCAATCTCACACAGTCAGCTTTTAAGTAGATTTCTCAAAGGGATTTTCATTCTTTGCTTTTACACATCACCATTTGGACTTTAACATATACCAGAAAATTCTATTACATTGTATTAAATTGAGTTATCCCAATGAAAACATTGAAAACAAAGTTAGCCCAGACATTTAATCATCCATTAGCACCATCCGTTTTTCAACATAACAAATTTTCTCATAAGAGTTTTTTAGTCTCAAAAGGAAAAGACAGCTGTAGAGCTTCTGAGTAGTCTAAACTGATCTGATCAATCTGAACAGAGGAATACTACAGTGATGAATAAAATCACATTTTTGCCCTTGAAGAACTTCAAATTAATTCTTGCCCATTTTACTTGCTACATGGTCCTCAACCCTAAACCAATTTAAAAATACTTATTAGGGAATGGTGGTATTTCAAATAAATTAACAAAGGCTGCAGTTGAGTCTGTGTACTTTTTTGGATGAGGAAAATATATGTGAGGATACAGTGATACATAATTCTGTATTTAATTGCACGATTTACTGATTGGCATTTAAAACATAAAGAACACCTTTTAAAAAGTGGTTCAGAACATCTATTACAAAAGCTGCTTCTCAGCCTGTGCTGAAGATGCATATTTTCCCTCTGACTCCTCCTTGAGAACGATCAGGATTCACTGGAAGTCAGCTTCCAGGCCTTTTCCAAGTAATAAGCAGTTCTGCCACCCAAAGTCACCGTGAACTTCTGAGTTGCTATTCTGTTCATCTGTGGCCAACTCTGATTTACCACATGTTTTCCTGGGTCCAAGTAAGCACAATCACTACTCAACTTAATGAAATCTGCATGTATTGGGGTTGCTGACAATTCAGGATGCCAGATGAGAATCTTTAAACCGTAAGTGTTCATAATGGGACGTATCTTTTTTGTGCATATGTTTATGAATATCCTCGGCTAACCCCCAAAACTTAACTGGTGAAAGCCAAACTGGCAAAGAAACTTGAATTGCATGTTTTCTTATTTCTAGCCATGCAGCTACAGAATAGGTTTTTCAGCGTCAAAAGTGCCTCCTATGCTTTTCAAATAGAATTATTCAAGGCAAAATAAATATGAACTCAATTAGACTAAGCCATTGTAGCAGGGAAATACCTTAGGCACTGAGACATCCACAGATCATACCTAGAATAACAGTCTAGATATTCTAGAGCATATCTAGAAGATCACCTCTCTTTCTGATAGCAGTAGAATTTTTACCATTGACTTCAGTGGATGGTAAATCAGACCCACAGCCTTTGCCTTAAATATTCGTAGGTTAGTTTTTAGGAGGGAGCGCAGAACACGCACATCTTCAAGGGAAAATTCTTTCTTAACCCATTATTACAGGGTAAGGATCTTGTGATTTTTGCTTTTTTGGTTTTGGGAGGCTTGGGTGGGGGGGTCGTGTGCGTGTGCGTGCGCGCTCTCCTTAGTGCAAAAGGTTTACAAAATCAATGCAAAAGGGCAAAATATAGTCTACAAACACTAAGGAAAAAGCTAAATTGTAGTATCTTTATATTTCAAACAGTCCTCTCCTCCATGGACCTCATGATACAAATATCTAAGCCTTACTCTGTCACTGAATTGGATGTTATCATTCAGATTACAGAGGGGGAAGTCTGAGCCCCAGAAGTTAGAAGACAAAACCCAAATCATACAAGCAGTGTAGAGACTTTCTCAGATGCCAGGGTAGTGATCATCTCCTTACTGCCAGCACACATGAAACATGTGCTGTTTTTCTTATGTTCATTTATTGTGTTCACTCATCTCATGGTATTTTGTATGCTTAGTAGGTGCAATATTTTGAGAAAGCCCCACTACATACAGTATAGGCTTAGCTCAATTAACTTATCTAAGATTTGATATGTGCTATAAAGATTCATACGGGCAGCCTGCAAGGCTCACCTCATGCAAAGCGCTTTCAGCCTTGGTAATAGGAGTGTGGGTCACAACCTGTCGTTAATGCTTAGCTCTTCGTTAGTGTTGCGCAATAAAATTAGGCAGATCAGCTTCGTGTTCTGCTCTCCTTTCTCTTCTTTTCCTGCTCATGGTGTGATCATGAAGTTTTCTTGTGCTATAGGCAAAGTAATTTTCACAAATTAAAAGAAAAAAAATCTCATGTTCTCAAGGTTTTAAGATATCTGGTTGACTTCACAATTTAGAAATATATCCAAGGTGAAATCTAAACACAGAAATTGTATCAACAGAATTAAAACAATTGCTTTCAGGATTAAACGGGTACAATCTCTTCTGCATATAATCCTAAATCAACTTAGTTGTACCTACTTAAACTAAATCCGTATTAGTTAACTGGTTTAAACACCTAAAGAATTAAATTGAACTAACTTCAACTTTGGAAGTAATTTAGTTCAGGCCGTGCAACTTGTGTGTATAGCCAGACCTTTAAATTTGTACTCTAAAGCATAAGAAAGACAGAATGAGAGAACACAACCACTGAAAGTAGTGGTGTATGATGTAATCAGTTTCTTCATGATGGGCACAGACTTCTAAAGAGGTTATCATGTCTGCCAATAAGAAAGAAAACATGACGAAAATAAAGAAATCTGAAAAAAGAACAGCAGTGAAAGTTCTTATAAACAGTCTTATTTTTATCAGCAAAAAGATTTTCCTCCGAGGCTTCATTTCCATTATCACACAATCTTCCGCCATCACGCAGATGTTCTCTTAAGTCTGCACGAATGCCAAAAGCTCATTGTCTTCACACAGGACAGAAAAGCAATTTCTTAAGTAATGTTCCTGCATCTGCTGCTGCGCCCTTAGCCCTTCCCTTCAAAGTGACCCAAGTCAAGTGCTATACAAAACAAACCTGAAAGAAGGCAAAACACATAATGTACTTCTGCAGGTAGAAGTCCAGTGAGGAAAAGGGGTGAAAATGTTATGCTTGCATTTATTTTTAAAAATAAATGCAAAAATATGAGCGGATTGGATGCATCCAGGGATGACAAATAGCCCAAAGAACTCTCCATCTTTATGCGACAGTAGACTAAGAGCGCAATCATAAGGCTGGAAATAAACTGAAATTTGCTGGTCTGAACGAAATTCAGTGCTAGTTAAATTCATCACAGGATGCACTTTCTAGAGCCGAAAAAAGCCCCCCACTTCTCATTACACATATATGCATAAATCCTCACATAAAGAATGACATTTCTAGAACTTAGTATCTCCCTTTTCGCTAGAGGATTCTGGCAAAGTCAGCAAACTCTTTTGACCATCTTTTCCTGCAGAGAAAGCCGAAAGCTCCACCATGTGGTGAAGTTGCTTCCCTGTAAATTGCTTATTATCAGAGATAACCGATTCCTCTATTAAATGTGTTTTACCCTTAATTAAGTTTAGATAAGCTCTTGGGAAAGAAAATGAAACACTGAAACGATGTTTTCAGGTAAACAAGGAAACAGGTGGATAGTTCATCAGGACATCTTCTGATCAAGGTGTTTCTTTGCAAATATCACAACTTCATCTACAAGCCTTGCATAAAATGTTTTCTTTGGCTATTGGACGATCAACGCTATCACAATTACAGCTCTTGAACTAGTATTTGGTACAGTTTGGGGGTCTCTAGATGTAGAGGCCATTCAAATAGCCATAAACTTGACTCATCCCAACTTTCTGACGTTATTTCTCCGGCTCTTTTTCTGTAACTTACTCATAGTAGACTTGTGACAAGACAATTTTAGCTGGTAAACAACTCCAGATACAGCTGTGTAGATCTTGTTTAACTGCACAGCATAAGATACAGTGGGAAGCTGAGAGTAGCCTAAGAATTTTAAAATCACAGAAAACTGATGCGGAAGTCTAGCAACCATTAAATCCCCTTTGAAATCCAGATCAACGTTTAAAGACCATTCTTCAGAGTCATTAATGGGAAATGGTGAGCAACTAATTAAGAAAAAAAAAAGGAGAGGGAAGAGAGAACCTCTCAGATGTAAGGGCCATATTGCTTTTTCTTCTAGTTTTTTCTTCTTCTTCTTTACTTTTGATATTGGAAACACTAAGAATAGAACGTTTCTTACCTTCTCTCTTTTTGCTGAAGTCTTTAGTAAAGTTTTTAAGCACTGCTCTTTCAGTAGAGCATAAATATTCAATGCCATATTAAGT
The DNA here is from genome assembly GCF_040807025.1 of Struthio camelus. Lineage (NCBI taxonomy): Eukaryota > Metazoa > Chordata > Aves > Struthioniformes > Struthionidae > Struthio > Struthio camelus. The sequence continues at coordinate 10,979,306 of NC_090953.1, forward strand.
GCTTAATATCTGCAGATGGATAGAGTTTAGAGAGATGAGCATTATCATTATTACCATTTATCAACAGGAAACCTAAATGACAGGATATTAAGGCTCTGTTTCAAAGCCTACTGAAAGTTTTGGCAATTTTTCCAGTGCTTTCTAAGGGCTCTGAATAATACTCTAGCGGACCAGGATTCGCACCATTAAGAGCTGGAGAATGTGTTTGTGCATGTCAATAGGACGAGGAGTCCACCTGCAATCAGTCACTCGTCCTGGGGCAGTACCAAAGCTGGGGATGGAACACGGCTTTCTTCAAAGTCCGATCCCATGCAACTGCATACGTTTACTAAAACAAAACAAACTGCAGGAAAACCTTAATATCGAGAGGATAAAGCTCTTCTAAGAAAGGAGATGGTTTTGATACAAAAAAAAAAATAGGTGTCTGCTTCAGATGAGTGTATGTACCATGTTTCCTAGAAACATGTAAAGTGACCCCGCTGTCTAAGTAAGTGTTATAGAACAAAACTCTCCTCATAATGACGAATAACAAAGATCAGTTTATGGTAAGTGACAGAACATTAATCAAGCCTGGAATACAGACCTCATTAAGCAAAACATTCATGGGAGTTTCAGAAGAAGGTAAATGAAACATATATTGCGCACTACACAGACATTTAACAAAACTGCTTTCTCAGGCTAGGAGTTCAATCCGCTGTTCACTTACTGTGGAAAGTCTCTCTGAAATAAAATTAAGTGGATGATGCATACAATACTGAGCACTCGCCCTGGACATGCAAACTAGACAAGTTCTGTAAAATATAACTTTATAAGTATCAGGTCCAGACATTTAAGCTCCTCTGTTTAAGAACAAGAACCTAATCTGATTTTGTTGTAATCTGATTTGGAATTTGTAACATGACCTAATATGAAGAAACCAGATCAATGAGATTAGGAACCTGCACTTGTGAGAGGGAAAAAGCCAATGAAATAATACACAGACATACACAGAGACAACAGAGACAAAACAACTGGAATCTGAGATGACTGTAGCAAAACAGTAAGATTCTATCATTTGATATGACATGCAATAATTTCCTAAAACATTTAACATTAATGTGATTTTCTATAGATAATTAGAAACCAAAAATACCTGAAAGGGGAAGCTTCAGGTTGCTGCATCACAAATCCCCATTTCAGAAGATGAAAAATCTTGTGCACCCATTTCCAACGGGCAATATTTTTATCCTTATCAGTGCAGCACCTAGCAGGAAATTCATGAATGGAAAGAAAAGGCATAAAAGCAATGATATTCAGGGTTACGAATGTAATTCGGCATCGCTAGGTTAATGGTGTCTGACTACCTTTCTGACCTGCGCTGTTGAAGAGGCACTAGAAGCAGAAGGGGAAGCTCGAGCTGGAGTTTGAACAGCACACACTGCAGCAAAACGCTGACTGCAGTGGCAGCACAGGCATAAGCATCTGAGAAAGAATTCGTGAACTGAAAGGCATCTCCATCTGCATCTCTATCACTTTATCGTGTCAGTCAGTACAAACCTGTTTCTGAAGGAAGCTTTCTAGGCCTCCACCTTACTATGAACAGAATCCACAAACCCCAGAGGAAAATGAATGCTATTTCTAGTGAAGTGAGCATCCTTCGCTTTGCTGGTTCTCAGAAAAAAAGAACAGACAAGAAAATGCAAAAAGGAGGATGGTAAAGCAGTTATCAAAAAAAGGAAATAAGATCCTCAAATCAAATTTGACTGGTTGAGTTGGCAGGAAGGAAGCAGTTTGGGTATAATCAGAGAAGGGGGAAACAGAAGGCAGCTAGCTGGCAGAAGGAAGAAACAGAAATGAACTGTTCAGCCTATCTGCTATCACAAAGCTAACATTTCCAAGGCTTCTCAGGGAAATCAAGAGAGACTCTGAAAACTTATGCACCATTATCCAACAGCTTCAGCATGACAGAGGTATTCAGCTGCTCTGCAGCCAGCGCCCAAAACCATGCTCACCTTCCTGTGTTGGCTTCAGAGATGGAGGGGAGGCCCTAGTGCCTGGCCGAAGCACACGGTCCCCAGGCTTTCTTCTGACTTTGGGAACCAGCAGGTCAGGTTTAGCAGGCCATCCAGCGCATCTGCTCCCAGAGACAGGAACAAGCTTGTGGATTCAAGTGGGGTTTTGCCAGCACCAAGATCAGGAAATCAGAGGGCATTCATGGGCGATGGAAAAAGCCCAAAACCTTCCTCAGCCCATGAGAGGATGGAGAAAGTTGGAATGTAAAGATAAAAGAGAAATTATCTATTAGTATCTACAGTCACTGCTCACTGACACATGCCATAGGACCCTGGCGACAGAGACACAGTAATACTTGGTTGGGGCAAGGATGTAAAGCTTAGAGTTTAGATTTTACCAGCAAGGCTACATGCTGCTTACTACCTAAATTTCCCTCTCTTCAGCTCCGCCTCAGTGAACATGCACAGACTCCCCGCGAGATGGCTGCAGAGACTGTGGGATTACAGCTGAAGTCAAAGAGCTACTCAAATGCACATGGACACTCCAAAAAGCTGCTTTTTTTCAAAAATGCAAATCCTTGTGAGATTTTCAAAACCTCATTAAAAAGGCTGAAAACTTTAAATGAAGCAATTCTTTCCTTTTTAAGGAGTTTTGTTCTTCCTGATTCTCATTTTATTCTTCTTCATATTGAGTTTTTCATTATCATATCTTGCATAAGAACATATTTCAAATCATCCACATCAGATTTTTTTCTTTTCTTTCTGCTCTCTTGAATGAACACTTTTTGGAATATCTTTTGAAGCGATTCCTTTTCCCTCTTCTGCAATTTGGCTTTTTGTCTTAATTACGCTAGTGGTCAAACCCTTCCTATTTCCTGTGTTTGGTTGTTACTCAACTGTTTTTATTATTATTCACCACACCTGGTCACTATTCTTCCCATCCCTTCTCATTTTATATTCTTTGATAAACAGCCATTTCATGTCCTAGTTCAACTCTCGCTATGGATCTTAAGCTCTGCTGCAGTCTAGGCACACACGCATAAGTTCGTATATGGAAAACCTGGACAGTCCTAAACCTAGCCCTGACAGGGAAGATCAACAGGACCTAAACGTTAAGTTAAGGACCCCTACACCCTCTGTCTTAATATGAACAGCTACAATCCAAACTCTACTTCATCCTGTCTGCAACAGCTTTATCGTGGGCCAAACAATACAACTTTAGCCCAGGGAGATTTAACCAGCCCTAACTGTAATTTTCTGAGGTCTGAAGAACATAACATTGATTTTAGCCTGGGAACCTCTTCTGAAATAAGATGTTAGATACAGTTGCAGCCCAGGATCTCTTCCCCCCCACCCCGTATTTGATTGTAGCCTATTTGGAAAGTCCTACAGAGAAAGCCCACAGAAGACTTCGCCCAAATGCATCCTTATCCCTCTCTTGGCCCAAATCTAGCTCTTTCTGGGTTTCCCTGCCATTCAGAATTCTTACATTTATTCAAATCTGTTTCCTATCTCTATATCGAAGGCTCAATATTAAACCCAAGTCGGACACATTATTTCTACCCATAAAGGTTTTAGGCTTGATTATAGATTCACATCCCCATTTTATCATGAATCCACTTTCAGATTGATTCATCTAAGCTTAGTCAATAGGCCAGTGCCTGCCTCGGCCATAACTTCAGCATGCAGCGAGCTACTGTTGTCAGCTTTAATTTTCATCTAGGTCTAAAGAGCACACCTAAACTTATCCTTTAAACATGCTCAGTCCCAATAATTAGTCACAAAATTCTACCCTTGCACACATACTTAGTACTTTTTGCTTTTTTATATCCCTCTTCCTGCCCCAGCAGTGAACAGAAGTATGCAGTGCCAGACCTCCATGGACAATCCCCCCCCCCCCCCCCCCCAAAACATCAACTTTTCAACATGAATCAAACTTCATAGCCTCATCTAAACCCAGTCCCTTAATTTTCATGATTATAGGGTATGCAAAGCAACATGAGTCACACAGATATCCATTTGGATAAGGCTGTAAGACCCTGTTCTCCAAGCCCTGAATGTGCACATTTATCCTTCTGAAATCAATTTATATAGTCATTACTAGCTGTTGTTTCATGTTTGCGGATTTGAGGCTTGGCTCTTACTGAAGAGATAATTAATTATAACAGTGCAGAAACCTCATTTAGCTAGGAGGATATTTCTGGAGTTTAATTTTCTAACTGAAAAAACAACCATAAAAGTACACTAAAATTATATAATTTTGAAACTCTCTGAAGCTTTTCATGAGAATCTGCACTTAGGCATATCTCTCGTTTGTCTTTTAAAAATACTTTAAATCACTGAGTCCCTGAAATTAGACACATGTATAACCTTTTCCCTATTTCTTTTTATAGATTCCGAAGCAGATTCTCTTGTAGCCTGCTTTTAATTTACAGCCTTTGAAAAGGGTGAGAATTATATCACTCTGTGCTAATAGTGAAAATGAGGTCCAGAACATGCCATATACTATAAGTCAAGATCCTAGACCTGCGCGTAAGTACACAAGAGAGAAATGCGGAACCAGACAAAACTATTTATTTTAGAAATATTTCACTATTAAAACAGAAAGGACAGTTAATCACTTTGTTTCTGTTTCCATAGGAAGCTGACACATTAATGGAATTTCCCATTAAGGAAAACATAGTATTTCAAATCAATGTTTTGAAATTAAATCAAATTCGGACAATTTGAAAAAAAAAGCTTTTTCTTCAGTTAAGAGCTTCACCTTTCTGCACTGCTAACGCCCTTCCGTACGGTCCAATGGTTCCTCACACTGCTAGAACCTCAACTGATATTGGACTTATTTGCACTTTTCAGGAGGCACAAAAATGCTGAAGAGTGCTTACAGTTGTCCATCACAAATTTCCCTTAAATTTTCCTTACCAGAAAGTCACTCCTTCACATCCAAGAGAGACAGACCAAGTCCCCTATTTGTCTGTCCATATCCCCCCAGTTACAGACAAAACACTGAGATATCTTGAGGAAAGCCTAGCTGCTTAAAGGAAAAATAAGTGATGAAAAAAAGACACAATGCTTTGAATAGAAGTAAATCTTGTCTAGCTGGGAGAATTCACCCTTTTAGAGTATTTTTTTTTTTTTTTCCAAGGATAGCTTTTTGTCTGGAAGTTAATTTAGGCTTCTGTCCCAAGAATCTCTGTCTCTGGGCAATTCTGGTAGCTGTGTTGTGGGGCTGAGGAGGAAGGGATGTACTCTACAACAATTATCTCCTGTTAACATTGTTTAACTCAGAAACCAACATCTAGCTCTTCCCCTACAAGGCTTTTTTGCAGATCTGCTGAAGGGTAGCCTTGGAGGTGGCTAACTCATTCTTGTATGATCAGACAAACATCTGTACGTGAAACAGTGAGGCACAGTTCAGTCCTTATTTGGCTAATTAAGCAGAAACCCAGTATTAGCAGCTTTGAGAAAATCCAAGACAAATTTAAGCATCTGGTATTTTCCAGTCATCTCTTAACTTGGGCTTTCTTGGCATATGAGCTGTTTTTTGGCCGTTTTCCACTACAAGCAGAGAGCTTGTATTATAGGAGAAGTCAACCAGAGTCCTCACTTTCCCACCATTCGTTCTCTCTCCTCTCCAAAAAAATAGTGATAAGGCCAATGTAATCTCTTTGTGCAACCCAGGCATAGCAGGACATGTGACTATCTTCTAAAGAATTCAGAGTAGTATATACAGTCATAATATTTTTGACATACTTTCCCTACACACCAAATGACTTGGGGATTCTTGACGATTCTTTTGGCAACTTCTTTTCTGCTGTCCCTCACTACAAAAGATGGGCTGCCTTCCTTGCCACTCAGAGATGCATTTGTGAAAAAACAGCCAAGACAAGATTGCCAACAAATCAGACAAGGGAAACTTCAAAATGTCCTCCTCCTCCTCCTCAAATATTTTCATGTATCTACATTCTGCCAGAACTATATGTTCCCACATTCACCAGGGGTTGCAAACATTACTGAAAAAGGAAAATTTCATGGTACTAATCTTCAAAATGATAGCACTTGAAAAGCATTCAGTCTCTCTAAGCTTGTTTCATTTCATTCTATCAGGAACCCAAGTATACAATAGCTGCTGCCCAAAATAATTACAACTGGGTTTTTGCTCATAATGAATACAGGTCTTGCCCACATTCCCTCTAAACAGCTCCAGCTTTAGCTAAAATAGGACTACAGTAAAATGTAGCTGGGGGTCTCATATATAACACCAGAACAAGAAATCACGGCAATAGAAATTACAATTTGATCTCCAACACAGACAGCTTAATAGGGCATGATTCAGCAAAGCATTTAAGCATTTAAGTTAGATCCCATTGATTTAAGTGGGCTTTAAGTACATATTAAGCACTTAGTTGAATTGGGACCATACTGTAAAGGGACTCTTAGAACAAAGAAAGCATGGTAGGCTTTGGGGATCTTTATTTACAGCTCAGACGTTTAACTTAGCAAATTTGGCTTAGGAACCTGTATAATGCAAAAGGAGCCAAGGACAGACTGTAAGAACATTTGGCTGCCCAAGGTCACTTCAGGATAATGCAACATATCAATATGGGATGGACTGGGTTTCTAAAATATTTTTATTTTGTAATTTACCACATATAATTTATAATTAAGGTGTGTCACCTTAATGCGTCATCCAGCACTTTATTATATGTACTCATTTCTGCTGCCAACAAATTTCTAGTCCTCCCATTTATTCTTCTCCAGTTCTCCTCTCCCACTTTTAACCCCAACCTTCTGGTTCCAGGGTAAGGAGGAGGCATATGACATTTGCTGCCTGTCAGTCAACTCTCACTGCATAACCAGAAACAAAAAAAAGCTATCACCATCAAGTGCATCATCCCAGAATATGAAGATGTGGTTCTTCAAGCAAGGATCAAACCAGACATTTTCTCTCAGTTAAAGGAGTACTGTTAACATTATATGATTTCTCTTGTAGGTGTTCTGGAGTGATATCAAAACTATGTTTAGTCGATACGTAATTTCCTAAATATTGTAGCTGTCACAAAGAATTATTTTGCCCACAGGATGACTTTTAATTATTTCCTTATCTTTTTTTCTTGGCTCCAGATATTATATAAGTTATCTAATTCTACTGACACTATTGCAGATGGTTGAACAATTTCTATTTATCTTGCAGAGCGTAGGAGTTAGCTTTCGGGGGCATTAATAATGCTTGTTGTCAGCTTTTCTTTTTGGGAATAAGCCTATTTCCAGGGAAGTCTGGGAAGCTTGGTTCCCTAGGTTTAAGAATAGCCCAACAGGAAACAGAACATTACATCATGTTCAAACACTGCCATTTGTAGTAAAATTAAGACTCAAGAGATCAGATTTTATGAAATCATCTAATCACACTTTTAAATAGATTAATTTTGAGATTAGTTTTTATTTAGCATTAAGTTCTGAAGCTTATTAGAAGCCTCTTTATTGGTACTAGCTTTATGACAGGCCTAAACTAAAACAAGACCAAATTTTGAAAAGCTAAAAAACTTGATTTCATTGCTTACTTCTAATACATGTTATTTATATATAGATAACATTGTAGGAATAAATAACGGTGATAATTCCCACACATAATGATTATTATTTTCTGTTTGATTATAGAGACCGGCAATGTTTTTCAGACAATTTAATCTGTTGTTTTTTTCCCTCTAAAAAGAGAAAAGTCATCTCTGAGTTACAAAGTTTGCAAATTTCTGGTGAACAAATCTATGCCAGCACGAGAAGCCGTTCTCACCTTTTCTGACTCCTGCCATGGTATTTTCAGAAGCTTGCGTTTTATTCCACGGAAGAGGCATGAGTCTATTCACAATGTAGCCGCTATGATGAAAGTGCATACAATTACTCACCCAACTCAAGAAGTCTCTCCCTAAAACAGTGCAAGACCAATTTAATTACATGACAAACTGACCTTGGTATCATTGCATGCACTTTTATCTCTGGTAATGAAGCACTGCTGAGCAAGTTGCATTAACTAGAGAAAATACTGACCTTTACGGGTGCGTATGTAGACAAGCACCCAGGACCCTGAGCATACCAATGTCCAACCAAACTTGCTCTCACCTGAGCAGGTGCAGAATACTCTAATTTCATAACAAAGAATTGTTTTGGATTGCTCAGCACTGTATTAATCCCAGCTTGAAATTTAGGACACAGCAGACTTTGAACTGAGGCCAAATGTGTGTGCAGTGATTAGCAGATAAATTAGGAAAATACTCAGCCTATTAAAACGAACATACTCAGAATGTAATTGGATAGTGAATGAAATCATTTCTTTAACACCGATTAAAACAGTAATGTGGCATGATGATTCAAATGCTTGGAAAAAGTATATATCTGACATTTCATACACTGTGTCAGAAAACAAAAAAGAAAGAGTAAATAACTTTCAGCAACAGCACTGATAACATTATGGACTAGTTAAAAAATGTTCAGTGTTTCCTCTGTAAACATTTATATCAAAGCAAATTTTTACACTATTCAACAGAGAACTGTTTCCAGTGGAAAGAGGCAAGATTTTTCTTCATTCTCAATCATGACAAAAAAATTGATCCCATTTACCTCCTCAGATGAATCTTATCTTCCGAATAGTATAACACAGTTAAAAAACACAGTCTGCTTTGGGAAAAGATTTGAGTGAACAGCTAAATGAGACAATGTTTCTTCAAGAGAAAACGGAAGTCCCCAATATTTTTGTTTTCACTTGCTGACTTTCCAAACAGTCTAAAATCCCAAAGAGTAGAAAGAAAATCGCTTATGCTCTATAGCAATATAGGTTTTCATGTTGGAGGGGGAAGTATTAAAGATTTTTCAATAAACCTTCTGTACAGTGTATTATAACACTGAATTAATATCAGTTTTATTCAGAATTTATTTTACGTGACGTCTATCTTAACAAAATAAAGGCTGAAGAGGGGCTGTTCTCATTCAAGAAATGCAGCTCTACATCCTATTTTAATTACTTTTGAGATAGAAACCTCAGGGATCACAGTTGTTCTAAAATTCTCTCTGGGGCCCATGGAGTTAAAATACATTTAAAAACAATTTTCCAATATGGATTTGAAAGAAAATCAGCATAACAGGCAAATAATATAGTATACTAATATGATGATGCTAATTAAGTAGCTAAAAAAGAGATCAAAACCAGTATCCCCCAAAATAAAATATGTGAATACCAAACTCCCCTACAACTCAACAAATAAATAAATAAATAAAAGCTTGGAATAAATTCTGCAGTAAATTGTAACCCTGCTGTTGCTGTTACTACTTTACAGGCAAAGTACCAGTAATCAAGCGTGACCTTTATGTAATCCGTTATAGTCACATTGACAGGACAATTCTGAAAGGGGGGGGGGGGGAGAAGTGGTGGAAGCCTTTTTTCCCCACAGGAAAATAATCTGTTAATATTTATAGGCCAGGATTGATGTCCTTTACAAGAAAGGAAAAGCAAGGCATGGCACTCTCACCTCAGGGTTTTTTAATCTTTTTTTTTTTATTTATTTTTTATGATCATGAAAAACAATTTATGATTTAGGATGACTGTCAGCATCCCTGCTCAAGGGAGGGTAAAGTCTGGGACTGTGTAGGTATTTGGGGGACCGATGAGCTATAACCAAAGCAGACTACACTTGGTTTGAGTCCTTCCAAAAGGCTGTGAAAACACAAACTGCAAGACCTCCTGTTGCCTTCTATCCTCTGCCTCATTACAGACCTGCCTGTGCCACAAATGAAGAGCTACAAGGGCAGTCATTGGATGTGTCTTTTTTCCAGACTGCGGGACTCCTAAGGTACTCAGCTAACGCTATACAGGTCTGCTTGAGCCTTGGAAGCCATCCAGCAGTTGCAATGGAGAGATCAGAAAAGACTAATTTTATCTGCCTTCTGGGTAAAATATCCTGTTTTAGGGTAAATTAGCACATGTTGACCCCACAGTGGTAAGATTAGGCTGTTTCTGGTACCAGAGCTATTTTAACACAAGTGAAGGACTCCAGTACAGCTTTTTAGTGAAGCTAGACTAATTTTTTCATTTCCTTGGTTTTGTGATTATCAGCTTAAAACTATATTCATAATTTCTACAGAAACATGTACAGGGAACGTACAAGGCAGGAGCATCACCAAAAGCTCCCAGCAAGCCGCTCTCAACAGAGCGTGGCACGGCGCAAGTAAACAGAACAGCACATTGCCTGGCGGGCAATGATGTACACTTTCACCGCTCTGTTGCTTTGCTAGACTAATACATCTGTTGGGACTCTACCAGTGATGAGTCTTTAAAGGAATGTGGTGAAAACCCAACTTGGCCTGGGGAATTTACTGAGGAATCATCCCAAACAAGGAGGGAATTTACTGAAGGAATCATCCAAACAAGAATGGAAGGCTCTAAACAATGTAATTGGTCTTGTTCATTTCTAACATCGAGGGGATAAATTATCCTCCAGATGGAAAGTAAACCCACAAGTAGGGAAAGTTATTTGGCAAACATGCCATGATAAACCACAGAGAGTCATATCTTCAAAAGCCAAAGCTGTCTTCAGGCCAAAGAGATGGGGATTTTGAATTCCCAGCTACAAGTGCTCAACATCTCCCAAGAAACTTTCCTAGATCTCCTTGTACATGGCTAAAAGCACAGGCCTTCCAACTAGTCCTCCTGTCTCTGTAACGCTGGCATTGGGTAATCATTTGCCACTTAAACCTTTGTCTCGTCCTTCACAGCACAAACGACCCCTGTAAAGCTACTAAAGAACAATGCCACAGACAATAGTTTCCCCTATACCTTTCCCCCATTTGTACAGGTTATCCTCTATAATTTGAATGGACTTCGGTAGAGCTATGATTCTATCATACAGATATTCATGCTGCATCTCAAAGCAAACTATAACTCACCGCAAATGACGGAGCGTATTCCTGTCAATTCCTGGTAACAGTTATTTAGGAATGTAAATCCACTAAATTTAATAACTGCCCCTACAATCACAATAATCTCCACATTTGCTCCTTTTTCTCTCTCCCCATTTCCTCTCCCCCACCCCCTCCTTAATAGAGGAACAAAAGGCCTGGGCTTCTAGCACACAAACTGGAATCAAGAACAGACAACAAGATAAAATGTCTTTGTTTCACCAATATCTTTTAGGCTCAGAGACTAGCAAGTAGGTGAAAAAGTCAATATGCAGAACTTGGGGGCACCATTATATTACTTCCCATTGTCTTCCCAAGAATCCCTTGATCATTTAACGTGAAAATACATAAAAGTAGTATTGAAAGTAGCAGTACAATGACAACAAATGCCAGCACTCATCAGATTATTCTCAAAAATAACATGAAAAAAAAGAAGGCTCTACCAATTCTGGGAGCCTAGGATGGGCAAGTCTAACAGGTACCTGAGTACTTCCCTGGACAGTCATTGCTAGCAGTTAGATCAAAGAAGGCAGAATCCAATGAATTAGGTCATCTTTTTAAAGAAACTCCAGGGTGGATATACAACCAGTATCTGAAGAACCACACAAATCCTGGTAAGACAACACAAATCTTGAAATGAACACACAACCACAAAGAACTAGAGACTTCCAGAGAATTGAGGCGGCACCGACTGGTTCAGCTGCAAGGGACACAAAATATACATTCATCCTTTGTGCCAGTTCTTTCTGTAGAGCTATGGTCTTAAGGTCTATTGTCTTCAAAGGCTTATCTGCATTGGGCCTTAGTGAATGATGCCTCCATACCTTGCCGTGGCACATCGCCTACACCAGTCAGGAGGGTGTAAGAAGCCCGCTGGACCAGCTTGGCACACCCGGCAGAAACTCCCATTCAACAAGGAAAAAGGCAGGGCCAAGCTTTCATGCCTCTGAGGAGGAGCAGCAAAAGAAAGCTGGGCTTTTTGCTATGGTTTAAAATTCAGCCCTTTACTAGCACAGGTTAAGCTGTGTTAGCATCAGCTACCACTATGAGATTTATTTACAAGAGGAGTGTAAAGGGAGCCTGAAAAGACTATCTTCTGTTTGGAGGAAAATAATACTTGGGATTTCCAATGCTATACCCAAACGTGCTCAGACTGTAAAGTGGTCTTTGGACAGTAGATTATATTAGAATCACAAAACTTAGCAACAGTATTTCAGCATACCGCAAGCACTCAGTAGAGGGAAAGAGATACCCAACAAGTATTTCATTGGTCACAATGATCTCAGAATCATATTCCCGCTGCCCAAGACACCGACTACTTATAAAACAAGAGTTTTGAATACTAACTGAAAATACTGTCAGCATGAAATGTGAAATAATGCAATGGAAAAGAACATGAAATAATAAGAAAAAAAGACTTCTAAACTTCTAGAAGTTAAAATTCTATAAAAAGAAGGCTCAACATTATGCAGTAGAAAGCTGGAGCTGTGGAGAAATGCCCATGTGAAAAGGCCTAGGCCTTCAGGCTTTTACTTTTCATGCTATCTATCCTGAGGAACGTTGAAACCTGCTATTTTTCCCTTAATATACAGCTAGAATCGTAGGAATTGCAACACCTGCTCTGTCCTGTGTAACGGGTTCTCTGAGGAAGGTAAAAAAAATTTGTCAAGGGCACTTACAGGTTGAAGGTTACGGTATCAGAATACCTGCATTGTGGACAATACAGTACTTTCAGTATTCCTCTGTCCATTTGTAAATATACGCTAAAAATCTCATTAGCTTTGACAGTCACTGCGAGTTGCGTCCATAGAGGCACTTAACTGACAACTCCATGTCATGTCTGAGCTCAGCTCTTCTCCGAGGACCTTTCCTGCAGCCCCCTGCAACAAATTTCAACTAATGTTACACTGCCCAGTCAGTTAGCTTCAACTTTTCCCATAGTTTGTTATGACATGAATAATCTTTTTAAAACTAATGTTATTTTCTTTATCATTAGGACTAGAAATCTATTTTCCCTTTGTCTCTATATGCGTTACACCCCAACTTGCATTTTCTGTCAAAAGAAAGAGGAGGCTCAAGATGGCAATAGAGAGCTAGAAAAAGCGTATTCCAGGAAAGTACTATAAATAGTCCTTTTGTTGCTTAATGGGTTGATAAACCTCTTGCTAGAGAAACCTTTAGTGTTAATCTGCCCAGTCTCTCAGCAATTCCTATCTAAAATTAACAGCAAATAATTTTGTCAGTAAAGAATGTTTATTTGCAGTTGCACTGCTCTTCAGTTTGAAGAATATTAGCTGCTTAAAACATAAGCAAACAGGCACAGTCTAAAAAAGTCAGTAGTGTAAAAAGTAATTCATAATATTATTTTTCAGTAAATTTACTGTTACAAAACTTAGCAACATTTAACAGACTTCGGACACACATCAAGCGATTTAAGGGCAAGTATTTTATCAGGTTTTTTTTTTTAATGGTACTGAAGAAAAAAAGATTTTTAAGATGATTTTAGAAAACAAACATACATTTTTATGAAGAGGATTCTACTTCCACTTGCAGAGAATTACTGTACAATGCAAACTGGATGCAGAGTTTTTGCATATGCCTTGAAACTGCTGTTGCACGCTGCTTGACAGCTGCTGCCTTCCATCCCAGAGGTGGCAGCCTATAAATGATGAATGAACTTATTCATATGCTCTATAGCTATATCTTTCTGAGTGTAAGAGATGTATCTAGTACAGATTACATACATCTGTCTAGATATATGCACCCATAAGCTAAATTTGTTTTAGTAGCATTGGAAAGCCTCCCTAAAGTAAGGAATTTTAGAGGTATCCCTTAACAGTATTTCCATGATAAATTTGTCCAAAAAAATATTTTCCTACAAGATTATCCCTAATTAGTATTTGTCCCTTGAAGATCTTTTAATAGCATGCCTGCTTCAATCTATGTGACTCTACTGGGCAAAGAAGTTGCTGTCTTAAGGGCTGGGCCAGAGCTGATAAGGGTTTATCCCTTTACTTCAGTGGACTTCAGATGAAGTCCATAGCTCCTGCCAGGGGAGAAAAATGGCTTTTATAAAAGGGAAAGAAAAATTTCTGCTTAAGCTCCTGTTTCTGCTCAGAGCAAGTGCTGAAGGCTTTAAAGCTTTAAAGCTGATTACAAATTAAAATATCTATGTCCCCAAACGCTTGCCTAACTTCAAACAATTGGCCACCAGTAACTGTTGGGCTGGAGCCGCAGGGACAGGTATGCTGAAAGCTGACACCTATTTCAAGATCAGAAGAGAGTACTAACAGCTAGAGTACAGTCAGAATAATCTAAGACACAGGGGAAAAATAGCAGGAAAACATGTTAGAAATAGTCGCTTATTATTCTGCTGGTTTGCTGACATGGAGTGAGAGAAGACAGCCAGGGCTGGAGGCCCCTGGGACCAGGTGCCGCGACACCTCCAGCACAGCTAACGGGCCACATCAGTCACTAACATTTACACCGGCTCGACGCCTTCGAACTGCTAGTGTCATCCCACCTACCACAATCCTCCCCCTCTGCCCTACCTCTCAGGGACAAATCTTTGCATGCTGTATCTGTTTGGCTTGCTCTCCTTGTGCAATTGCGCTGGCGGCAAATGGGTACGCCACCAGAACAACAGCTACTCACAGAGACGATGAGCTGCCCAATCCAGTGAGCTGAGAACTGCAGTCAGAAGGGTCAGGAGATGTCCCTCGGGGCTGGGGAGATGCAGCGAGATTCACGCCGCAGCTTAATAACGATAAAAAGCCACGCACCCCCAACAAGAAGCCCCAGTGTGTTTAATTCTCCTTCCAGCAATGGAGTAATTGCACTATGATTGTTTTTCTCTTAAATCTGATGTGATATTTTGATATAGCATTCATTTTTATTACAGAGGACTTGTCATGTGTTTTGGAAATTCTATGTTAAATTCAGCAGTGATGGACAGGCTAGGGTCAGGAGAAAGCACTCACACTACGCTGGCTTGTATCAGCCAGCTTAGCTGTTTTTTCTCCCTTTGCCATCAGCAGATACAGGACTGTCTGGAGAAAGAGATTCCAAGTTAGGCTATTTCTCTTCTCTGAAACACCTTCTGTAGGAAATTTTCTTCGTTAACTCTACAGGGAGTTTAGGGAGAAACACACCATGTGAGTAACTAAGATGGGTATGCAAATATCCAGCGTGCTTCAGTAAACCTATAGAAAGCAGAGCGCAAGAACATACAAATGGTTATACTCAGTTAAACCAAAGTATCCTGTCTTTGATAGAAGGTAGTTGCAGAAGATAGTAATAAGAGGTGCCCAGGTGTGCTCTCCCAGCACCCAGCAATTTGGAACTCAGGAATTTGAGTCCGATGTCATGTCTTTTTGTTAAGTATCCCTACATGGAATTTTCCTCAGTGGATTTGTTCAGTAGAAATGAAACAAAGACTTGGAGGATGATATACTGACTTAAATTTCCTTTGCATTCATTTATGTCGTCACCAAAGATCAGCCCCGAGATTCCTCTCTGCTCTGCACAGAAGTCAGTCACGTGCAAGGCTGCTAAAGAAATATCTACTGGCTCCCACAGCTACAGATAGCATAGAGATACAAGCTAAGCATCTAGTCCGTATCACCTCTTCACTCATTATGTCTAATCCTGAAAGTCCACGTTAATCCAAACCAGCCTTTATCTTTAGGTTTCCAGCACTTGGAGAAATCAGTGGCAAGACAGCCTTTTAAGAGAATCATCTCAAATGCAATCATTCTTTTAAAAAACTTTAAAACTTAAGAGTTTGAAATGGAAAAGTCAGGTATAGCAGCAATGTTAGGAAGCACTCTTCATAAAACTAGGAGCACAGATGCATTCACATCAGATATTAGCTATTCTACAGTCACTACAGAATCACTATACTACACTTAACTAATGGCATTAGCTGTAGCATACTTTGAAATTTTGGGCGGGAGAGGGAGATGCATTTGCTAGGGAAGATGTGCCCTAAGAACTTTTCCTGTGATAATTTTTAATTGTACAAGTGTTATCATTTGACTAATACTCTGCACTAAAATAACTCAAGAATTTAAGTCTTTCCTCAGTCTACATAAAACCATCCAATCTGGATTGGATTAGGGTTTTTTAGTGTTAGTTTACAGTATGTGAACTACATATACAACATATACATTTATGAGGCATTTCATAGTGAGCAAAAAATTATGCACTAAGTATTATATTATTTGGTATACGTTTGTCTGTAACCTAGATGGAAAAAAATTGGGCTTATGCCTAGAAAAAAAGATGTTCCAAACCAGCTGAGAATAATTTAAATTGCATTATAATAGGAAGGAATTTTAAGTACAAGAGGCAATTCTCTGGCCATCATTCTTTGGAGAGAATTTTAAATGTTGCAAGTCAAAATGCAAGATCCCTAGCATAAGTTTATAAGTTTATTTTAAATTATTGTGTTCTATTGAAAAGTGAGCAAGGAAAAACTGAATTTCTCAGGCTGTTTATAAGACAGATATGAACAGAAGGAACTGGCACATTTCTGTGCAAAATGGGTGATAATTTTAGCAAAAGAATTAATTAATACATTAGGCAGAATGCAAAAAAAAAAAAAAATGGAACAAAACATTTGGGATTCAGCAGTCTCTTGAGACAGCCTCTATATGGAAAGACTCTACAGGCCTATGCACCATGACTCCTCCTATAGACTGACCCTATAAAAGCTTATTAATACGCAATTTTCCATTGTACTTGAGTCTAGTGTATTTTTTTGCAGCAGAAATTGCGTCTTCCAGGATTACCCGGTAGTGCCCTAGCCCCACCCTTGGGCTGAGGATATTAAATCTTACTCTGTACCTTTTAGATCTTCTTCCAAAACCAATTGCTACCCATGTAGTCATCTCTTGTTTTCACTGAGAAGATGATAGTATTAATCCTTTAAAAGCTAATGAAATAACACATATTATTAACACAAATAACATCACACCATGAATCCACACAAACATTAGAGAAGAGGAATGAAAAGGCTGTCTAAGCTACAGCTTTAGAGTGAGGTAAAGCTCTTGTACATGCTGTACAAAGTGGGCTTTGTCAAGAGACCTAAACAACCCAACTAGGTTCTTCAGCTGATGAAAATGTGTGTGTGTACAATACCAATTACAAATCCACACCAGACTATACAGAATTCCTAAAATATAATTATTAACTTAGCAGTGGAGATCTTGCCAGAATGTGCTAATTCCTATCTCTGGATGTTCTCCTTACAATTGTCTCATGCCACCACTGAAGCTTTCCAGGATAGTATTATAGACTGGCTATCCCTTCGCTCTAAAACCATCTCCTTTTGTATTTTAACTTTGCTTTTCAAACTCAAGCAGTTGACTGAATAATCTAAAAATGCAGATTATCAGACAAACACAAACAATATCGTCTTTCATGCAGTCCATCATGTGCCTACAGCAAGCAGGACAATGTTATCCAAGCACCAAAATAAGGACCTGTATCTTGCCAGATTCTTCCTGTAGTCAGTAATCACATCTCAAAATTAGCAAAGTCACATGTATACCTCACTGAAATGTATTATGTTACTGGACAACTATTCTTTTCATGCACAATCACAGACATGACAGCAGAGGAAGTTCTGCTGGCATGGATTAAATATATGATCTGCCACAAAGAATTCAAAAGGCAGCAACACCCCCCCCACAAGAATTTACTAGAGTCAAGATCATAAAAAGCTCTTAAAAAGCTGAAATTTGGTTCCCAGCTACTGTGGTGCAAGGCTGGCTAGGGCAGGACGAGTCTTGACTTTACTTGGGAAGAACCGGGAGATGAATTTGACCTTAAGTAGTTAATTTGTGGCTAATGAAAGCAAACAATAGGAGCAAAAGCACATGTTTATCACAAAATTTAAAAAGTTGAAGAGCAAACGTTCATGAAGTTGAGATTCAATAATGCCTTAATAAAGCTGGAAAGTAATGAGACAGAAATGAGTATTAATATTTCTTTTAAAAGGGAGAAGACCAAAATCATATTAATGCACGTGTGAAATAAGAAACACTCACAGCAAGTGGAAAGAATTTAGCATAAAAATTGTGGCAGTTTAGTCTGACTGATTTGCTATTGGACAGTTAATAACAAAAGACACTGCCTTGGTTTAAATATTCCTACTTCTACTGACAAAATCCTGCAAAATAATGAGGAAAATTTGGAAGCTAGAGGTGTTTTGAGAGGAATATAACATGCCCTAGATGTTAAATGAGAAGAACTGAAAAGCAAATAAATTGAAGACTAAACAGTAGCAAAAAGTGTTTTCAAACTGACTTTTAGTGAGAGGAGATGCACATTACAGGGAGTTGCCTCTTTCCCCCAGAAAGAGGACGCTGATTTTACGGATCTCCATCTAAATTAGACCTTTGATAGGTTATTGGATATACCATCAGGAGGGGTTAGGAGCAATATGCCAGCTCCAATGACATCCTCCGTTTTTGTCTGATCAAGCCAGTAAGAGACTGGACGCAAACTGCTCAGGATAGATTTATATGGAGATCAGCTGTGTCTAGAAGAAAGCGTTACATGAGGTTAAACACAGTTTCACAGTATTATGATAAAATAATACGATGAAAACAGCACAGAAAAGCAGAGGAATATTTAGAGACTCTCTGCATTTGTAAAGGAAGGGAGTGCCAGAGGAACTGGTAAAAATGCTGCAGGAATTGCTCTAATGCATTTAGCTCTCGAGCCTTTCCAACATGCTCCGTCCCCTAACGGGGATATATTTCTGTATTGATTTTCTACAGGACAGTTGAAGATGTACAAATTATTATTCCCCATGAAATCCTAAAGGCCCTCCCCGCTATTGTAAAGGCAAGCAAGGGAGATATGAGGACACGTCACACTCCTCTTCATATTATCCTCCTTTCAAAGTGCAGTGGGGATTTGCACTGAGGGTTTGGTTTAGTTTAGTTCCAGGTTGCGCACAGCTTTCCCTGATAACCATCCAAGTGATCAGTGCATCCCGGGACTGTGCCCTTATGAAAACAGAAGTGAAAAACAACCCCCAAACTCTCAAACAAACAATAAAACCCTAGAAAATTTACTAAAGTAAAAAAAAAAAGTTAATTTCTAATGCAACAACACTCTGTCTTTTCAGCTTTTTCTAGCAACCTATCATTTGCTTCACTTTGATTTCACTTTTACATTATTAGTTTGCACCATTATAATTACCTCTCTGAGCAGAGATCCCAAAAGGATTTAGAAAGGTGTCCATTAGTATGGTCATTTACATAATGGGTTGATTGTGCTTATTTATGCGATTAGAGTAGTGGATTAATTTGCATACCAACTATTAAAGTATTCTACAACTAATTTATAATCTTGCATTTTCACAGGCATTTATAATTAGCATCTTTATGAAAGAAGGCTCATTTCATTGCATGGGTGTTTAGTTTTTAAGGACGGCATTACTTCTAAAAATCTGAGATGACAACAGCTGAAGACCTCCAAAAAGATGCTTCATTCTACAGCTGCATCACCTACATTCCAACATTTAATGGAACTGTAAATAAAAGCTGGAAAAGTTAAAATGCTTAAGGAAACAAAGTGTTTTCCCTGGCTGTATATCACATTAAGCATCTACCATGACAGCATGCACATCTGAACATGCAAACTGCAAAAATGCTGATGCCCAGTGACCCCATGGGGGTTGCTCAGATGTAACCAATGACAGCATCTGGCCTTGCGTGTTCTGCATTGCTATTTTTGGAAAAAAAAACCCTCCCAACTTCTGCTTCTCTGTGGTTTGTGATATATTTGTACATGTTGAGAAATTTACACTGCAATAGTCACAAGTGAAAAAACTTATTCCTCATGCACAGTATACAAAATAACACTATTCTATACATTTAAACTGAAGAGTGGACATGGTCTTGCTGAATATGCCTCTTCCATTAACCACAGAACTTAAAACAGCATTTTACAACAGCTAACGGAATTTTAAATTGTGGTTTTACTGAAATATACAGCTAACCAATGACTCTCTCAAGAAAAGCTGATCACCTAAAACCATAAAGACATGCAGCATGACAACGCACACATTTAAGAGCTAAAAATTTTCAGAAAAACGAGTAAGTAGGAAATCATACTAGGACTTCAGTGGAACTAGGGAAACTTTTCACAGCTGAGGAGCCAGCCCTGAGCCTGGAACAGCGTTTCTCCAAGGGTAAGGCAGCAGGTAGGACTGGTTTGTAAGGCAATGCTCATCCACACCTCGGGGAATATTTCTGGTGAGCCTTGTGGGACAGAGAAGGCTCCTTCCACACTGCAAGCTAAAACTACCAATTTTCACATGCAACTCATAATAACCAGAAAGGACACTGGTAGAAAAGCTGCGTTTATCTGCCCTAGAGGCTCCTGCGGTAACCTCCACAGCTCTGAACACATGAAAGAGGAGGTAGTTTCCTGCGGGAGGAGAGCATTTGCAGTAACACTGTGGGCTGAATTAACCTAACATGAATAACGCCAGCATACTCCTCACCTAAATGCTAAAGTTACTCTGCAGCTGCATGAGATGCTGGCAACATCTGTGTAACTTATATGCCAAAACTAAGATAAAGTTACCATATGCCTGCTCCTTAGAAGGAAGAGTTACCTTTAAAAATATGCACACACATATATATAAAACTTCTGTTTCTCTACTGTGGTATTTTTCTTTGATGCTAGTGAACAGAAAGTGAAAAACACTCCAGCAATGTAAACCTCCTGAAGGTGAAACCATAGCTATGCTAAACCTCGTATTGTCCACATGCCACTTTGTTTTATGCTTGTAATGAGATACTGCGAAAATGCAAGCGAACTTGACCTCACCCTCATCTTTGGACTTGCAAAATGATCTCTGCTTGAAACTTCCTCACATTTCCTTTCATGTGCCAGATCAAGACTGAGACCAATCAGATAAAGCAGCGTGTCTTGAAGGCTTGACTCACAGCTGTCCAGACTGTTAACCTTAGCTATGGAAAAAACCAAACAATCTGTTTTCTTTGCAGGCTTACAACTGCTGTATCACATGATGTGACACTAATTTCCCAACAGTGTATACTTTGAAGTTGACAAGTGTTAAGCCATGATTAAAAATTCCAGCTGAACGTAAGTACCTGTCACTCAGATGGGTCCCTTGTTTGCATTGGTGACCACAGGAAAACAACCAGGAATCCATCTGTCAAGAATTTATATAGGAGAAAGGTGCTGCAGAAACCTAACTATAGGGTGAATCGGTCATTGGGTCAACTTTCTCAGTGCTTGTAAATCAGATAGAGATTTTTAACTCAAAAATTAGCATAAATTAAATATAGTTAAATTTTATTTTACTATTACGATTAAGAATGATACAGTCGACATAAAATAAATAAAACCACTCCAAACACACACACAAAATGGGAAGCTTTGTGTACAGGCTTCCAAAAAATCACAGGTATAGTCTGATTGGTTTACTAACCGGTTGAGAAAAATGGCTGTTTTATCAATTAATTAAAATATGCACCTAAGCAACAGCTGTACTAGGAATGCACTAATTAAAATAGATAGGTAAGAAGTGCAATTGGATAGCTTCAGTACCTGCAGGGAAAATTGTGACTTCTGAAACAACCTTATGTCAAATTAAAAGTGATAACTTTTCACAAACAGTATGTCTTTGATAAGTATATTACAGCTTACTGTATATGCTTTGAATATGCATTTAAAATTAAACTAAAACGCACTGCCTTGTTAACAGGACATAAGACTGAGCTATTTTTGTTTCTTCGATAAATCAGTCAATCCAGAACCTTTTTAGAGGAATAAATTCTCTACGTAAAATGCAGCTAACTGCAGAGGCTGTTAAATTGTAATAAATAGATATTAAGCGCATTAAATATTAAGCGAACACGCTAAACAGGAACACTACAGATGATTTAAATTAAGAACTAGCAGCTATGAAATAAACAGAAAAATCTCAAAACATTTTCAATAATTAATAGTTACAGCAAATATTCAAAACAGTTGTTTAGTCTAGATGAAATCCTTATTGGGACATATTAGACTAAAAACGCCATCTGATGTGTGTGTACTGGCTTTCCTTCAGGAAGGAAGAGGAACAGGAGGAATGTGGGAGAGGAACACTGACATTTTACTCTCAAACACTTACTTGCCTGAGTAATTTTACCACATGAAGAGTCCCGCCGAGTTCACCAGGACTATTCATGTAAGAAATTCCTCTAGGGCATCGTTGTTCACAGAGCTGAAGCCATTAAAGGCTGTTAACGCTCCTCCTCGGTAATCACGTTATTTACATATTTCCCTATGAGCAGGGCCAGTCATTAAGAGGAAATAAGGAAAAGATTTCACTGGACAACGCAATTCTCAGAAGTACAATTATTTATTACTTACGGCTAAAGATGTGGTCAATCAAGGAACCAAGCTTTAAGCAAATGCAGAAGTTTTAGAAATTTTAGTTCAGCTTAGACTTGGGAAGCACCTTCTTTACTTATTTTTCAAAAAGCTTACCCTAAAAAGGAAAGAAAATGTCCCTGACACAGTAAACCTCTAAGTTGTGGATGCTCTCCTTTGATTACAAAGCAGAAGCTTCCAGTGCAAAACATTTCCCTGAGCTCTCTCCTCCTTTAGCCACAACAAGAAAAGTGATACTCAGAAAAACATTTTAAAACAGCCTCCTTTTTCCCTTGCTTTGGCATATAAAAGATCACATTAATTTCAATGAAAGCAGGAGCTAAATAGTGCAACAGCTGGTCCTTACATTTATGGAAAACAGCAGCCCTTTCCACTGCCATAACAATTTTCTTCAAGTCACCGTAAATGCCGACGGCAGCGTGCGCAGATGCTTCTCCAAGGAGGACCTCTATATTGCGTCTGTGCCATGCCACGATAGAACGAGGACTTTCATATAGCAGCAGATAAAAGGGCTTTGCAAACCCCTGTAAGTTGCATGCTTAATAGGCTACCGCACTTCCTCAGGGCTCCAGTTTATTGTACGTATTAGATCTCCTCTTGAGGAGATTTTTCACTGTTTTCTCTTTTCCATTAAGCTGAGAGAAGTCAGTGGGAGAGGGCAGGGGTTAGCACCGGGCGCCTGTGTGGATTCTAGTTCCTCCATACAATCACTATGATGGTTTTCAAAAAGGGGTAGCAATAGCATAGCATAGCACACTGGCAATTAGGTCAATATGGACTTAACAGCTAGCTGATATGCACATCCATTCGCAGTAATTTCTCTTGCTTTTGAGTATCTTTTTCTCTGCTGAAAGCAGTATTTGTCTCCCTTAAGAGCAATGGGCTTTAAGATACACAGTTATACCAATTCCAGTATTACTCGCAACAAGAAATTAACATCTTGTTAGAAACATGACCCTAAAATTATGGCATTACAATCACTGAAAGACTTAAGTGGACATGATTGCAGTAATTTATATCTCAATATTATTACAATAATTTGTTTCTATTAGTTAATATACGTTTTGCAGATGAAATCTGTTGGCAATACTAATTTTTGAGAGGAAATGGTACACTTCAACTAAACAAAGTGAATAGAGTGATATTACTTGTTTCTTTTCAGTTCAGTTGCACAAACCGTAATACACAATCACAAAACTTTTAAAAAAGTACAACTACTGAAGTATTAAGCTACCTGGATGTGAGCAGAATGAGATCGTATGCATTTCTAGTAGTCTAGTGAAGACTTTTTTGAAAGGTCTTCCAGACAAGTGACATGACTGTTCTCTGCTCTTTCTCCTCTTGACCTCACCTTTCATATAAATAAAATATTAAGGAACATTCTGCTTCTACAGACATTCTCCGTTCATATAAACACATCTCAGGTCAGATTTTCTTCTTGTATCATTCAGATCCATTCACATTTCCAAGCTACAAAGAGAAGAGGATCTCTAAAGAATAAATACATTAAGCATATTAAAATGAATGTCTACAATAAAATCTCACTAGGACAATAATAGGTAAGTAATAATACCTCATACTTTACATGTTCAAAGAAATGAGAATATGAATCTCCTACCTGAGCAGCAGCTAGGCATACATCCTATTGCTATTTTTACAGAAGATGAAGCAAGGATAAACCAATAGGCTTGAAGTCATCCAGTAAAAAGGGGTGACTAGACGATCATGAAATAATAAAATATTATTAAAAATAATAAGAACCTAGCCAAGAAACATGGGAGTCTTAAGGAGGCAACAACGCAAACAACTGGAAGGAAGATGGAACACGTACATGGAAAGAGTAAGAGTAGACTGGGTTTTTCGGACAGTAATGTGAAATTCTAAGCAGACTTCTCTTCCTTCTTCTTCCAAGTGTTCCTGGGACATGAGGGTGCTCCAAGCCACCTCTTACCATCAATCCAAAAAACGTGGAAAAAAGCTGGAGTCGATCAACTCTTTGGTCTCCCTATTATCAAGATGCCAGCTGATGCTTAACTCGCAGCACTGGTCAAGCCTTTCCCCTGGACCGAGATGATGATTGCTAGCCTTTAGAGAAGGATGTGTAAGTAGTGACAGGTACTCGGGATACACGATGAGAGTAACAAAGGAAAACAGCTAACAAACCCCAGATGCAAGCTGAATATAAAGGTCACAGACCAAACAGTGCCAAGGTAAAGAGAATTTGGCAGTTTGGGGAGAAAGGAGGTTGGGGAGGGGACAAAACAAAACAAAAAACAGTGCCAAAACAAAACTGTCACTGATTACTACCACCTAGCAATCACTTCCTCCTAGGACACACAACCAAACGCTATTGATCTTCCTTAACTTCTACAGACTCCAGGCAGAGCAGAATCAAGTCTCAAGAAAACAAATCAGGCCCCAGAGCAACGGTACATATTTCTGCCTCCTCGCCCTATTAGGTCTTTGACTTTCCTGGGCAGGAATGAATTTATCCATTTCTCATTAATGACAATTTTAATGTTTTACAGCTATAGCAGCAAGTCAGAACCAGTGGCACTTTTGCCTGCATCTTAAGCTGGCATAATTTCAAAACGTAGTACCATAATTTCACAGAACAGGCTGGGATCACACTTACTTTGTATTTACTGAGGGCAGTGATTTATACCAAAGAGACAGCGTGTCAGGACACTAAGACAGAGATTAAAAAAATCTAGGAGAGTACTCTATACAGTATACCTTTTTGTAGTTAGTTTCAAGTAACCCACATATAATGTTGCAACACTACTGTCTCATAAGGACCGAGCAATTAAGCTGAGCCTTGTTATAAGCTAACCTGCTGCAGTCACGACCATGTGCGTTTCTAACTTAAAAGCTAAGTTACAGACAGCATTTAAATAAGTCTACATAGCTGCTATGAGAGATTAAGTGAGGGGATGCAAGGAGGGGAGGCTGAAAGCTAATTCAGATTAAAATTCATGACAAATAGGCTGCTGTTTTAATTTAAAACACACCAAAACTATGTTTTTAAAAAAAATTTTATTAGATTGACAAATTCCTACAAGAAATTATTTTTTATAAGGCTTACTATATATATGGTTCACATAAAAGCATATGGGGTTTATACAATTATTTTTGTAAGGTTTCAAGGATTTCAGAAAAGCTCTTAACAATTTTTAAAAAAAATTTAAGTTAGCCTCCTTAGAAGAAAGGGCTTATGGATAGCATACTTAATCATGAATTACTGGACACTGATTCAATACCCAACACTTCCTGACATTCTTTGCAAAAACGGCCATGTTTTTCACCCGTATTCTTAGCTCAGCTTTCCCTGACACAGCTATAATTTTTTGCTAGCTTTGCCTACTATTATTTATGAAGGTGATACCTTCTCTGAAGCAGAGACTTTGATTTCTTATATATGTATACAATAACTAGAACAAAGGGGACCTAAACTAGTAACAGAAGATTTAATCGCAATAAATCAAGTAAATATTATGGAACACATTTTACAACTAGATAAACTGAACTCAGTTGACCAAGGTGATGGAACAAAGTAACAGCAGACTTGGAAATCAAAGCAAGAAATCTTATCAAGCTATTTATTTTAACAAAGCCCACCGGATATAAGCTGCATACACGACACACTCTTCACGGCGTGCCTTCCATGCAGCAGATGTTTTTTGGAGAGAGAGGCTCATTGCTGCCCAGAATGCTACTTGTTGCTTAATGTCATCTGCCAACACAAAAGTAATCTCCCTTGCTGGAAATGATGAATGTGCAGCAGAAGAGGGGCCACATATTACAGACATATATATATATATATGTATATATATATTTTTTTTTTTAAGAAGAAAATGTTGTGCGGCCTTTGAAATTTAGATGGAAGAACATGCCTGCATGGTGTGAGATAACCCCACCAAACAGGTTCCTTTGACTGTTTTCCTATTTTGTCATCTGTTCAGCTATTAAATAGCCTCTACAGCACATCCCAGAATTTTAGTCCTAAAAAAGTCCAGGCAGTCTGTAGCATCTGGATAACTCCTTTTTTTAAAATAAAGGATCACTGCTGTTGTGATTCACTCTCAGATAAAGGTCTGGGACTAGAGTAACACTTACTTTGCAGTCTCCCCTAAACAACTTTTGAAATAGCAGTACATAGTGTAAGACAGGAAATTACTCCTAGCTCCATATTTCAAGAAAATGGCTGAACATAGAATTGACAGTCTGTTTGTCTATTTTTCATCAGGCAAAACCACTTCAAAATACAATCCCTGAAATAGGAACAACTATTTTTATTATGCCTTGATTTATTAGGTTGTTTCTATGCAGAATGTGTTAAACAACTGTTACATGGTATTACGCAAAATGAGTGCATAACCAGCATGTGCCAGTATGGGAAGGCAGGGTGTTCACAAGCAACATGCGAGATGAGCATCCTATAAGTAGCAATATCGATACATGGCATGAGGCCAGTAATCACCAAAGCCTTTAATCTGTTCCTTGAGCTTCTAAGGACAGTGTAGACCCAGCTAAAAAACTGGCATCCCATGTTTTGTCAATAGAGATCATGTAATAAACATACAAAAGGTCCCAAATCTATTACTACAGCAATAGTCTGATATAGAGCAGCTGAGACATGCTCCTTTGGGCTAAAATCTCAATTAACCAATAAAGATGCGTAGGGTTAACAGCTTTATTGGAAGACAGTACAGCGACTTTGTTAGTAGGATTTTGCTTCTTCCATTCACAGAGGCTGTTTCTATTTAAGAGTATGTTCGGCAGGTGCTTTACCCTGGGCTGGCTCCAGACTAGCTCGGTGGAAGCAGCCAATGCTCCAACACGCAGCCAAGCTCCCTTGCGACTCCTCTGCGCCGCACCACACAGAAATTCCTTACAAAGGTGATGCTGAGACCCTTTTCTTCTCCCAATTAGGCACATAATCAGCCCACTCAGTGCCAAAAGACTCATCATGCTAATGACTGTAAAAGGTTCACAGTCTGTCCCTAATAAAATATTTTAATAAACAATGACAAAGACTAAAAAAAATTCTGTGATATTACCCTCACTTTTCACAGAACAGCCACATCAGAAGGGAGGAAGGAAGGAAGGCTGATTGACTTGATAAACTAAGGAATGCATTTAAATTAAAACCTGATTATCGTCATAACGCATTTGTACTTAGGAAGCCAAGCAATTAATTGAAGAGAAATTCAAAAGAAATGAAACGAGGCCTATAATGGAGTTGTGGAGGCAGTATTGTCTAGCTGACCAGACTAAAAATGCAGATATCTCTGTGTCAGACTGCTAGCAGATTGTTTTATTGGTTTTTATGTTTGTTTTATGTTTCCATTTTTTTCAAGAGACTTAATGCCATGAATTGTATGTGAAATCTAATTTCAGTGCCAATTAGTTTCTGTAACTTAATGAAAAAATATATTCGTAGTAATGCAGATTTCACATGTTTAGATTTCATTTGAATGTCTAATGAGCAAAATGCAGACAAAAAATTGATTATGCTGCTCTAGGTTGAATGGAAATCAGCTAATATTACTGTAACAGAATGTTCTTTCTGGACAGATTCCCTAGACATTTCTAATACATCTGCAGCATCCTGGGTCGAAAGCAGAGCAGGTGGAATGGGTGGGAAATAGGAGCAGTCCCAGATTTACAGTGCAGATTCTATAAACTTGAAATGTGAGCCTTTCCTCTGATATTTTTCCAGGTGACTGTATCACCAGCAGCGATGTCACTAACATTTTGACTAAAACAATAATATATGTCAGGGTTGTGTTAAAACTATCCTCTATTAAAACAGAATCAAATCAAAAATCTCTTCATTGCTTATTTGGGAACTATTCTTTTACTTTTCTGTACTTTTAAAAAACAGTCTATATTTGGACATACATACTATACATCCCTCTTCCAGGTGAGGCAAGTAAATGAAGACTAGCATATCGCACTGTCACAGCAAATGAGAAATAGCAACTCAAATGAGAGCTGAGACTGTAGGAAGATAAAACAACAAGACCTAAGTACTAAAAGTCTGGAGGCACATGCCTTTATGTGAAAAATAAGTAGCAGAACAGCTTCTCAGCTGGATATAAAAATATACTGTTATACAGAGCTAAGTGACATAAGAAATTCTAGCTGCTGTGATAACACACATTTTCCTCTCCAAAAAGAATTTTCTCTGATGGAGTCACGGACACTCATTATGGTTCTCTCATTTTCTACTTTTAGATTAATGGACATATTACAATGCATTACCACATCTACATTTTCTTATACAAAAAGAGTTTGCTGGAAGAGCCTGAGAAAGATGTGATACAAGAAAGAATGATGTGGACTGGAAACAGATCTTACTCTTCTTCCAAGTAACAAAACTATTACAAAAGTGTTCTGTGAGCCAAGGACATCGCTCATATAGAAACAGACCATGTTTCTCTCCTCTAAAACCTTGCAAGTTTGGTGGTGATTTAACACTTCTAGCCTTGACAGAGCTAGCCCAGCTCAGCAATGTGATACTTGAAAAGAAAACCACAACCCAGACTGAAGAGGTTTCATGAAAAATTTGCAAAACCCACACAGTAATCCAAATTCCAGGTTGACTTCCCTCCCTAGCGGCCTCATAGGACTACTCATATGCATCAAGTGCATGAGGGTTTGCAGGGTTGGAGATCTGAGTAGCTGCATTCTAACCATGACGATCTATAAACGGAGCAAAAAAGAAAGATATCCTAAACATCAAGACTCAAGAGTACTGCAACAGAGGTGTAAAGGCAAATAAGCAATACAGCCCACAGTTCCTCAAATGTTAGTGTGAAATGGCTGACTTCAAGCGTGAATGTAATTGCATTGAAGTCAGGCAGGAAAGAGTGAAGCCAGAGTTGCAATTGAAGCTGATGAGACTAGTCAAATAACATTCCTTTTACTTCCTATGATGCAAGCTGTCAGACACTTTTTCCAGAACTACGCAATATTTTGCACCTTATTTAGGTTTGCTATTACATATCCTTCCTGATATTTACGTAAAGACTCAAGATGTAGCATGTTTTCGTACCACACATTCTGCCATTTTTAAACCTACAGTCAATAACCAATTAATGTGCTAGAAGAAATATCTCTATGGATCACAGTCAACATGATGAGTACTAATCTTTTAACCTAAACTAAAATACCTTGATTTATTAATATTTTACCCATAAGTAAAATGTCCTTCAAGCCAACCAGCTCCAGGGGCTTTTTACACAATGTCAAAAAAGTGGCAAAGAGGAACCGAGCATCAAAATATTCCTGAATTCAGGAGGTTTGAAAAAGTCAAAATCCCCCTCTCACTATAAACGCCTTTCTTCCTGTAATTCCTGTTAAGGCTCGCTCCAAACCTTTGCCCCTTGTAGAGGAAAGCCCCTCCTTCAGTGGGTCAGCGCTCCTGAATTCCAGCTTCTCTCGTCACATTTTCACATTTTCTTTAGCTGACTTGAGAAGCGCAGCTTCAGTCTAGCCTGAGAGATGAAGAAAACAAAGGGATCCTGTTCATAGTGAGCTCATCATGTCTCAGTAGCTCCCATGGCTGCTGTGGTTTGGATTTCCATGGTGAAACCAGGAACATTGTGTGGGCAGGGTAAGCTTGCCTTGTTCGTGCATTGAAGAAGGAAAAAAAAAAAAAACCATTTGTTCTCTGCAACACCAAAAATGACTGGTACACTACTAATGTGAACAAGCAACTTTAGGAAGCTCAGATGACTTGGGCAGCCTAGTAGCATTAACTGGGAAATACCAGTATGCCAATAATAATCATCTCTGCAAAATCCTGTGATGCTAAAAATTAAAGCAAGTAGCCTTTACAGCGAATGCAAAGGGAGAGGAAAAACTAGGTCACAGAGCCCTAACCCATTCTTTTATTGTCAGTGTTTTTTAGGGCCTTTTGTCCACCTGACTGAAAAGAATTCTCCAACATCAATGAACGTGTTACAGTTCAAGAACAGCTATTGTTCAGTTAAACTCTAAAAAACTGATTACTGTTACATATAACTGCAGTGCAATCCTCTGATCTCCCTTATCCCCACAAAAAGGAGGGCAAAAAAGTATACAACAAGGTAACAAAACAAACTTATATTACAGAAAATGAGAGATTCATATGCTTTATATTGCTATTTCCTCCTTGGAAATGCCTATCCTCTTGTCTTTTTAATAAAAATCAGAAGTGTTATAAAATATATATACATACATACATATATGTGTGTGTGTGTGTATATATATATATATATATATATACACACATAAAATCATCACTGCCAGATGAAAAGGATTCCAGGTAAGTAGCACTCCCAGTTTTGCAACTTGTAAAGGCATAGAACTGTTTGGAGACCCATGCAGACGACAAGCTACTTTCAAATGCCAGCATCAGGCTACCTCCTCCCTCCCCGGCTGCCCTTCTTGGGACTATTTCTATAAATGTGACAAGATGTCAGATTGCTAAGATCTCTGATTAGAATGCTTCAAGTCCTGCCATCTACTAGGAGAATCATTTGGCCACAAACTTTTATCATTTCAGATGTTTTGACCATTAAGTCATAGGTAGCATCACCCTGGGAGTCCTATTTATAGTTTTTTTTGCTTCACTGTAAGGTCTCAAATTAAAGGTAAAAGATGTCTTCGGTTCTTTTATATACATACAGTCTGATGAAATAAAGTCAGTTGGATTGAATTTTCAGAGCAAAAGGAAATCAGTATTCAGGGTACTGCCTCTGAACAGTGAAAGGAGCTTTTATTCTTTTTATAAATATCATATTTTATACAAAGTTTATAAATATACCTGGCAAAGAAGTTTGCTCCAAATGTTAGCAATTTCATATCTTTCATTTGCAGGATATTGACCTGCAGTTGATTGTGTAATTAACTGCAGACCTTTTTCTCATTAGCTTATCGATTGAGAAGTCTGCAATGCATTCTTGACCATATTATAAATTACAGCCTTAGTTCCAGGATATATTTGGCTGCAGTTAATTTTAGTTGTCTACTTTTTTCACATTGTAAGAGTTACCTGGTGTACATCTTGCCAATCTATATCCTTTACAGTAGAGAACCACAGGTGCTTTGTTATTGTAGATCCACTTCTGTGATTTATATATCCAATTTTCTACTTATTCAGCTTTAAGAATGCAATAGTGAGAAACAGAAAAGCCTTCATTTTTATGCTCTCAAGAAAAGGCCTTAGCCAAAGTCCATGAAACCTGCTGGAGGTTTTCCACTAATTTCAAAGAGCTTTGGATCAGTCTCCCAAGCGAGTAGGCTGTTGCAAGCAGGCGTGAAGATCATACTTTTTTTTTAATTTTTTTTTTTAAAGTAATTGAACCTTGAACATGAGAAAAAATACCATCAGATTATTTAAAAAAAAAATTCCTTTACTGTAACCCAATAAACTTAGCAACATTGTAAACCCTTACAAAAACCTCAGATAAAATAAAAGCCAAAAAAGTCCATGGCTGATTTTGAAGGAGGTAAATTCAGATTCAAATAGATGCAGGTTTTAGGCAATAGCTTTCATAAACACTTTTCATTCAATAAAAATAAGTTCTTATAAAAAAAAAAACAAGAGGACCTTGTGCTTAAAGAGCACTTACTTGCTTTTAAAGTAGTGCAGTTCAGTAATATGCATTAAAGTTAGCACAGTATCAACATTCTGGACCATCTTTTGAATTTGTGCAAGGAAAAACAAACACAAGAATAGATGAATATTAAGGAAAACTAATTTAGTCTAGACAGTCAGGAGGGGACAACATCGTGCCCTAAGCTTCATTTAAAATAAGCAAAGAAAATCCCAATCCTCAAACCTTGGCGAGCTTTGAGCAACTCTCAGCGCAAACATTTAAAGCCGTTCCTTTTTCTGTTCCATACGATGCAATTTTAAATTATGGTTTAAATTATTGTCATTGATGGGCATCTTGATCATGTACCACCATCACATACAGTCTCAGTAGCCCATCCTTCCACTTCAGAGTTCAAGCCGGAGGCTGCTCTCCCAAAAATGCATCTCAGCACTATGAACACATCCTGGAAATGAAAGGAATTCTCTTCTTAACTGTCTAAATTACTGAAGCGCTTAACTCATTACTGAGGGGAATTGTTAATTGCAAATATGGAATGATGCCGTACCCTGGAAAACCCTGACTAGAAACCAAATCTGCAGCAGGAGACTAATGCCTTGCTTATGTATAAAGGTTTTCTAGCAAGCAAGTTATAACAAACTACAGAGTAAAAACATTTTCCAGCTGAAAAAAATGCTTATACCAGCCAGAGTTTCCTTGCCAGTACAAGCTAAACTAGTTGCTGAACAGAAGATAGTCCAACACCAAAGGGCTATTTTACTGCATTTGCTTCAGGGCTTTTGCCAGGACAGTTATATCAAATATAGACCAAGTTGTTTTGCCTCCTGACCAAAACAGCTACTTTGGCAAAAACTTTTACGCATGGGCCAGGCCGGAGGCCATGTTAGAAATGCACAGCAGGCAGCTGAATGCCAGCTCAACAGGAAGGTCAAACGTGCTACGTGCAAATGCATTTTATACTTACAGAGTTGCACTTGCACCACTTAGTTTATTTAGGTCCCATTTATTGCTCACTCCTGCCAAGCAAGTACACATAACATAGCTAGAAAAATTGCATCTGCTCTCAGGGATTGTCCTAGCACAAGTCTGCCCCACAGGGATCACATCCCTTATCAAACCTGGGCTTGACATAGCCCTGCCAGCAAACATCTGTAGCATAGGCATGGCCTAAAAGCCACTGCTCTGAAGGGAAAGGCCACCAGCTGCGTCTCATTTTCTCTTTGATCTTCGTGAAGTATGCTTTTATCATACTGATCCAAAGAACCTCGCCAAAGTGATTCTGTTACTGAACTGAAAAGGAAAAAGCTGAGACACAAGAGGAGGAGAGGGATGCCATAAAGAAAAAAGAAAAAATTGAAAAACTTCAAAATAGGGTCTTGACAACATTAACTTTATTGTGGAAGCCTGTAACTGGATATCTAAAGACCTACCGTGCTGCTTATATAAAAACGTCTGAACGCATCTGGCCAGGGATTACATGTCCATCTGTGCAACCAAGAAATTAATGAAAACAACTTATTTCACTCCTGTCACTCATCAAATTTCTTCCAGAATGGTATCGGTTATAATGTTTGCACAGATGGAGGCTTCCAATAGCAAAGACTAAATATCATATACTCAAGACATGCAGCGTAAAACTGCTATGGCAGTACATTATTGTAGAACTACACACCCAAGTGTTTCAAGCTCTTGAAAATGGTTATTGTTTAAAGTGTAATTTATGAATGGGCTCAGAGTAATCAGTGAGCGCAGCCAGGACAAAGTCATTGACCAGCCTGAATCCATTCGCATGGTTTTGACACAGGCTAACGTGCCACGGGATGGGCTGATGTGCAGCTTCTCCTTCCTGGCTGCAGTTCCAGCCCTGCCCAAGCGTGCGCTCACTTTGCACCATGCTAGCTGAGACTGGACAAAGATATGCTGACAAGCGTTCTCACGCAGCCTAAAGCGATTTGAAATAAGTATTCTTAATACACGCGAACGACAGCTCACTATCACAGTGAACCTTGCTTACCTGAAGAACCTCACCCCTTTCTCCAAAGCAAGCCAGACAGCTAGCCCAAGGGACTGTGATCCTAACCCACATTTATCTGACAGAGCTAAAAATCCCTGCTGCATTCCTGTAGGAAATGGATCATACTGCCCACAGTTCCTTGGGGGATGGTGAGCGTCTCAGCAGCACTTTTAGAAAGCAAAAGATTGTGAGTGCCAAAGTAATGAAAAAGACCCTCTAGAAAACCAAAGAGCAGTCTGCCTGGGTGATTTCTCATCCCCTCCACAACAGGCTGGAGGACCAGGCAAATGCACAGTCTCATCACAGGAGGGTAGAAACTCCAAATCCTTTAAAGCAAGAGTTAGAAAAACAGAAAGCCCCAAAGGAGTTCTCTTGCACACATTTATTGGCAAGGCTAACCCCAGCCTCTTAGCTCCCTGATGATGCTTCTGAAGATTAAGGAAGAGAGGGTTTTAGCTTTCCCTGCAGCCCCACTGAAAATTGCCAAGACGAGGAACAACTAGAAAAGGCCATTTTAACACACAAAGTGGGTGACAGAGACTTTCCAATCAAGAATTCTGCAAAGTAAGGAAGAGATTATGTGAAATGAAATGTGCTGGAGGGAGCTGATTCCCCCAGTAAACTCCAAGAGGCTGGTCCAATCCCAGGTCTCCCGGTTTAACTCAAGATGAAGAGCAGAGTATGCTGAGATATCTCATGTACGTTTATTTTTGTAGCAAGCTTTTTATTTACAGTATAACTTCTGAAACCCTCAGTGTTATACTCCTATGCACAAATGGCGAATGATTTTCTTCACACAGTGTTCCTGCACCAACATGCCAGCCGCTGATGGGCAGCATTAAGCCAGACTTCTCACTGCTGTAACACATTGTGAGATGAAATCACAGTCACTTGGGTTTTGGCTTCCATCTTTCTCCACTGGGTGGAGAGAAGGAGGAGTTAGAGGGACTAAGTTTTAAGTTACTAGAAGACACTAGGTGAAAAGGATTGTGAACTTAGCAAAGATGCATCAGGTTAAAAACACAATTGCCAACCAGAAAACAAGTGCTTATATCTTTCCTGTACTCACAAAAACAGCCCGATTAGCAGCTTCGGCAGCAAATCACATTTATGCACAGAGCGCACTGCAAAGGATTCTGCTATACTGATGGGAGAGACAGCCCCGAAAGGCTAGACCTTCAGACGACCTCCGAGCACCGTCACACTGCTTAACTGAAACCAGTTACACCAGCATAACTGGACTGGTGCATCCTCTGCACGTATTTA
The DNA here is from genome assembly GCF_040807025.1 of Struthio camelus. NCBI lineage: Eukaryota > Metazoa > Chordata > Aves > Struthioniformes > Struthionidae > Struthio > Struthio camelus. The sequence goes on from NC_090953.1 coordinate 11,014,564, forward strand.
CAGCCAGATTACAGGGATATAGTTTGTGCTGCTCAGTCACAAAAGCATAAACCATAGCAAAATGTACTTTGGCAATTTACTTTAATCTGGTAACTGCATGATTTGGCCTAAAACACGTATCAGCTGGATTTACTGTGTCTGCAAGAACATTTAAACAGGTCGCATTGGTTTAACTGAATGGACTTGAAGTCAAATTTTAGTGAAATTCATGCTTATGGATAAAACACTACCGTTTGCAGCTGTGGCCCAAAGACAGAATGATTCAGCATTCCTTAATAGTGATTTAACTGGTTTCCAATCTAATTTTCCATTACATGAGAGGCACAGAAATCAAGCAACAGGGTGGAAAGAGGAAAAAAAAAAAAAAAACGAAAGGGGAAAAAAAAGACACCTCTTCCAGAGAATGGAGCACAGCTCATGTTTTGGTTTTATAAACCTAGACATAAGATTAAGTTACATCCAGCAGAGCTGGAAAGTCAACACACAGCATTCATATCAACAGTGATATGTGGCTCACTTCTCCAGTAGATGATTAAATGGGTGCAAATATCCATCGGGCAATTTTTCAGTGTGACATTTCTGCCATGACTTTATCCAAAACAGAGCATCAGCTCTCAGGAAACATGCCACATTCTAATACAAAGGCTTCAAAAAGACTCTACAGCATTCCAGATAGAGCAGGAATTTCAGTGACAGTTTTAGCGTGTAGCTTGCTCCATGGGCTTTTCATTCCCTGGACCCAGATCATCAGAGAACGGTGTCAAAGTTGAACACACTACAAAAGATACAGCCAGGCTGCAAACACAGACTGATTTGTGCTTTTGCTGACACGTGCCCTGCACAGCTAATCATCTGTATATTCAATGAGAGGAAAATATAAGTAGCTGAACATAATAAGCAGCTCCTTCTTACTGCAGCAGAAAGAAAAAAATATATATATATTACCAAGACAGCTGAAGCTGAGGGATTTCAGTTCATTAGACTTTATTATTATAGTCTTAAGTGATTCCCATAGAAGTGGAAAACCAGGCACAGCTATGACAGACAAAGCCTGACTGCCATGCACTGAAATCTGAGAGCCAGTTTAGCTGCATCTGACCTCTGCGCCATATTTTTTGTGGCAAGGGGTATTGATAAGTCACCTTATGCCAGGAGTGGGTGTTAAATCAGATGAGTGGATTAACTGCTTGCATCAGATGATGCTCCTGCTAAGGAATCTTGAGTCTATAAAATGATTAATTAATGGGACTAATGTCAATAAACTTGAGTGGGCATGATTCAAGGGCAAACTTGAACTGCTTTGCCCCTTACTGTATTTACGGTCTTTTCAGTAAAGGAAGAAATTAGGTAAAGGAGAAAACTATAAATATTAAGGGGGCAAGTAATTCATAGCAATTTGTTTCTTTTTTAGCATGGAAGAAAAACCAAAAGTTTTCATAGTTAATTGTGCAATTGGCCCCGATGTTCTTTAAGAAAAAAAATGCCTGTCAGCCCCCACGTTATCATGAGAAATGCTGATCTTTGCAGGGGGAAAAAAAACCCCAGTTCTTAGAAGAGGACCAGCCTGGAACTTTATCATGCTATTGGAGTGATTTCTTTTTTTTTTTTTTTTATAGCAATCCACTGAGACTGTAAAAAGAAAATGCTGTTGTCCCATTACAACAGCCCTTCTTCATCAGATATTTTTTGAATGGCTTTTCACATTAGAAGTCTTTGCTAATGAATGGTCTAAGAACGATCGCAATCCGCTGTGCTACCAAGCTCATTCTTACTGAGCTCACACCACAGTGCACTGTGCAAGCATATTTCTGCAGCAAGATAATTAACAGAGTAAAACTGAGATCCCAAGCTCTTTGACTGAGCCTCCTTGCGCAGCTCAATGATGTTCTCCATTTTTTAATAACAGGCCTTTGCCCAAACTCCTGTAAGAGCACAGAACATGGCAAGAACTTGACACCAGAAGTCTTTAGATTTTTGAAGGATGAGAACTCTTAATGTGGGTTTTGTAGCAACCAATCACCCACATGACTGTCTTTGCAATCCCTGCCTTGGTATACAGTACGTACCTGAAGGGAAGAATAGGGCACAAGCAGCTGGAAGCCTGAATGCAAAACACTACAGTGAAACATTCATATGGACTATTAGTCAAGAACACTGCAGAGATAAGAAACATTCTGGTAGGGCAGTGACTGCAGCTGAAAATCTAATCTAAAGCTCACAGAAGTGCTTTGTGCACTGCCTAAGTTTTAAAAATAAATTGATAGTCACATTACCTGTAGTGCAGAATTTTTCCATGAGAGACCTGAAAGTACTACACAAAAGAGATAACAGTTAGGACCCAGTCCTGAAAGATATTGTATGCTCTGTGCTATGTATTGAAAGCCCTGACATCTCAGAAATCTCACTACTATTTGAGGACAATTTGTAGTCAGAAGGACTGTGCCTTGATGAGAAGCTATTAAAATAGACAGCACTGTACTGGGTCGTGCTGAAAAGCTAGCAAATTTGATAACCAATTTAAAAGAGTATCCACAATTGCTATTTGATATTTACATAAAAACCTTTCACCAATTCAAAAAAGTTAATCCTACACAGAACAAAGAGCTTTTATATCAGCTTTGCAGAAGCATATGACATGTTCTCATCAAGCACACGAACAAACAGGAAAGAACGGATTTATTGTGAACTGGGATTTTTGCTATAAATTAAAAGGCTGTTCCCTTTTATATGTCATGTGTATTTAATTTCGCTCCATAGGGTAATCCACTGAGAATTCAGAGTGTGCCAAAACCTACTTTCCCCATTCCTTTTACTTCCTTAGGCAAATATCTAGAATTAGAGACAGAGAAAAGATGAAAAAAGGGAAGGCCAAGTGAAATACAGAGGTCCAACAAAGAAAGTAAGACCAGTCTAAACAAGGATTTTTCCTGGCCTATGCAAGCAGCCTGATTATTTATAACAGGGAAAAGCATCTGTCTTTGATTATGATTTCATGTATACTGTGGATGGTGGTGAGCTTACTGTGTGTGCCAGAGAAGACTGTCGTCCTGCAGTATGAAATTCCAGTGAGACAAACTAATCTCTCAGGGAGAGGCTTCTGCCTTTGACTAACTGAAGGACAGAGCGAAAGAGCTTTTTTGCCAGGAAAAATAAAACTACAGGCTATTGCAGAATGCAGGTAAATCAGATTTAATTTACAAACAAAAGAGAGTCAAAGCACATGCATTTTAAATAAGTACACTTGAAAGTGTAACCATTCAAAGGAGATTCAGCCAGAGTCTAAATTTTTCAACAAATAACCTAAGAATGCATATGATAGACAAGACTTACTTCCTTTCCACAAGCCCCTATACAAATAGCCTTTAGTCTTGTGTTATTTGAAAAACATACACATATTGGCCTTAGAGAATAAAAGCAGCTTTTGGGCCCAAGGAGGCATTAGGTAAGCACAGCACATGGACACTTGTAGGATACTTGTACACATCTAAATCTGCAGAGTTAACTGAGAAAGGCACTCTGCAATCTTTCAACTCATGACAAGATGCTTCAGTCTAACAATCTATTAAGCTGGCATGTAAGGCATTAAACCTACCGAATCCCTGTATTATATTCCCTTTCAATGCAAACTAGGAACAGCTGAACCTCTACAGCCAAGCCAATTCACAAGCAGCCAAGATAACCGCAAACAGAAGTACCTTGCAAACCACGGATTTTCTCAGAATGGGAAGTGCGTGCTAGTGCAATGCCGTCCCTCTTGAAAAGGTAGAAAATTACATACTGCAGTGACAGCAGTAAGAACCATCAAGACCTGTGACATTCAGCCACCTGAACAAAAGCTCTAAGCATTTGTTTCCTTCTCCAGGGCTGAGGGAGGTAGCTTCCAATTAGCCATTCTTGCCATTCAGGACACCTCATCCCCATCTCAAATCAAACAAGCAAAGGATGAAAGTCTTCAGGGCTTCCTTCTTATTGCCAGACCCATCACAAAGCAGCTTCATCTGCTCAACTCTGCACCATCAAGACCAGCTCTTAGGCCTTCTTTACAATCAAAACCTCTTTCCTGACTTAAAGGCAGGAAAAAACCAACTTAACTACACTACCAGTAGTGCCAAAAAAGACATCTGCTGATTTGATGGACAAGCTACAGTTCAGAGGAGTCTGAAATCTGTACAACTTGTCAAGAAGCAAGGAGCTGACAGCATTTTGTTGACACATTTCCTCAAAGTAATGTGCAGACTTACAGATTTGATTTTAAAATATTCTGCATTTGAATGCTGCCAAGTGATAACAACATGTCACAGGCACTGAAACTCCATCTTACCAGTTTCTCATCAGCTTGAACAAACTAGAAGCAAGGAGTCTAGATAAGTTTTTTTTTTTTTTTTTTTAAATTGTGGTGGCAGGGTAATTACTGACGTTTATCCACTGGAGTAGAATGCTGTCCAAGAAAAGCTGTTTTACTGACTGAGTAGCTACATCTCACATTATAGTAGAACACATTATATCAAAACTCTAAAATCACATTAAACTATTTTTCTCATATTAGCTACTATTTTACAGCTCCTCATTTAACACACTCCATTAAGAAACCAGAACATAAATCCCAGGTAGAACAACAGAACTACGGCCACTAATCACCACTGGATTTCCTAACATAATAATTGGGAGCTTCAGGCCTGAGCCTGTACCCTTGATGTAACTGGGACTTTTGCCATTTCAGTGCCACTGGAGTGGGATCAGACTTGGAGTCAGTTAGGTATAATAATAATGATAATGAATGATAATTTCTAGCAGGCAGCCCAGGTTAGCAGGGAAGGCTGTCACATTTCTTCTTTATGTACCTGACACTATGCTGAGAAATTACTATCACTGCATGAGCTGACTGAGGGTAAGTGTTCCAGAAGAAAATGTCAAATTGAATTTAAACTAGTTTCTTATTCTCCCACTTCACCTCCCTCTTTAACAGCCTGCTTAACCCCTCTGAATTGATTTTTAGACCACAGCCTTTCCCAGGCCCATCACCCGTACCATTTTCCAAACTGCTGCCAACATTTCTGTCTTTTGATTCTGAAAATGGAGGAGGAAACTGCTTGGAGGATTCACAAGTGACAGGGCATAAATACTGATGCCAAGTTTTTTGTTTTTTGGGTTTTTTTAATTAACAGTGATTTATGTGAGGAGGTGACACGCCTAGAAATCCTAGTTTTTTCAAGAGTAGCTGTTCAGCATTTTAAGAATATTAGGCTCTTGAATTTACCCTTTCGGGACCCTTAAAGACTAAAGTCCCAAAATTAATAGCATTTGAGCATTTTAAAGAATATGTGGTTTAAGTGCATTGGTTTTGCTTTTCAGATTTTCAAAATCTTGACTTTATATTACATTCTTCATTGATTTTTGTGTGAGAGGAGAAACCAAATGAAGCATCTGTTTCCTTCTTCAACACAAAGTCCCAGCAGGAGGAATGTAGCATTCATTTTTTTGGAAGGCCTTAGCTGAAAGGTTTTTATCCTTTTGGGTATATAAAAAGATCCTTTCTCAGAGGACACAGATGAAATTTCAAAAGCAGCAGCACTGGCTTCTTGGACAACAACGAACATTCCCAGCTACCCCAGGAATTCAGAGTCTGCTACTCGCTTGCTGGGTGTGGCAAAGCCAAGGACAAACAGAGCTTCCAGATCTAAAGCCTGTGGCCGAACAGCTCAGAAGTAAAACGTTGGTCTCTAGAGAAAGCAAAAGGTTTAACAGCGCTGGTGTATCTTGCTCACAGCCGAAATACAGTCTGTATCCCCATTTAACAAAGATCAGATAGAGAAAGTTTTTTCAGCTTATATTTTTACCTTAATTCCTTTATTCATTTGTTCCTTTGTAATCTATGCTATTCAAAAACATTTAAAAGTCATTAATGTGACATGATAAAACATGACAAACATGACAAGCATTGACAAAAACTGGGAAGTTAAAAGTTAGCATTTGAGAGGATATCTTAAATGCCATAGCCTTTCAACATTAAAACCTAAGAATCAGTCCTGACCTAGGTCTCTAGGAAAAACATATTTGTGGTATCTTTGGACATACGCCCATGTTTTAGAGTCCTACGAATAGTATTAGTGTTGGGGGACTAAAAGTTCAGGGACCGGAAGCAACAAGAGCATTGTGGGTCAGGATGGCGATGAGAGCAAAGAAAATACGTTGAGGCTTGTAGAGGACAACCCAAGCTGCAGGCTCAGCTAGCTGCTGCCACCCAGCCAATGCTGAAAGAGGCTTCTCCAGCTGAGTCAACCTCCATCGCTCTGCTTTCTGCCTGCCCAGAACTGCAACTCTTTTAGCCATCTACCAAGTGATTTGTTACCAGTTGTGGATCTAAAAGGCACATGGGCCCCTGGGAAGCTGAAGTTCACTCCTCCCTCACCCTGCCTATTTAGGACTCAGGATACCAAGGGGAAAACGGGAACTCTAGTATCTGCTCCCCTTCCGCCTTGGGCTCCCAGCTGACATTGGCACCGATTACCAGCAACCACAAAGCAAGTTTAGTGACCTGGGATAAATCAGAGCAAAATTCAACCTCAGAGGCCAAACTAGGAGACAAAAGTGTTTTGAGTCACCACCAGTCTAACTTAGAACAGAAGCTGTGACCTGGAAGTACCCATATCCTCAAATAAAACCAGAGCGCCCTCACATTTGCTTTCTATGCTATCCTGTACCTGCAGGTTTCTCCATAAAACACCACGTTAACGGAGAGCCTGGCGCCCGTCCGCCCCTCATGACTCATGAAAATGTTTCCTAGCAAAAAGAGGTATTGTTGCCTTCGAATACATTAGACTCCTTTTTTCCTCTTCTTTTTCTTGCTCTTCCAAACAGAATGTCACTTAAAGATTCCCTCAGTGAAATATTATATTATTTTCTTAAATATAAAAGTTTGGAGATACTTCATAAGCAAGTGAGGAATGAATATGATTCAAAACTAATATTCATTCTTACTCATAAAAACTTAAATAAAAAATCCTATGTCATATATGACCCCATGTAATTATATGTTCACTTGAATATGGATGTCACTTACCAAACTAGATTACGTTTTCATAGTTGATCTAAAGTGATCTGTTTAATCATTCCAGCTGCAAGGAATACATTTGCTTTTTTGCTCAATTGAATATTTGGGAAAAACTATTTAAAAAAAAAAACAAAACGTTGCTTGCCACACCGGCCGCACTGGAATGGGAGGTACAGTAATAAAATTTCCATTACGCTTAGAAGCATCGGCAATCAGTCAATAGCATAGCAATTGCTATAGTCAATAGCAGTCAATAGCGGAATTTCATTTTTAAGGGACATACCTTAGTTTTCATTTGCTTTAACGCAGACTTTGCACAAGAGAAGAAAGGACATGTGATTTCAGCAAAAACAAAACTGGCTTGGAGTTCTACAAAAATCAACATCTAGTCATTCAACCAACTTCAAAATAAACATTCCTGTATCTTTACAGATGACTAACTTCATTTAATAAAATGTCAGTCTGTCCTGGCTATAAGATAACAGTAAAAATTAGGTGTATTTTTGAAAAATTGGATGAGTTTTTATGAGTGACTTATAATACCCCTGCAAATCAAAGCTAGTTATGAAAACGGTGACATAGCTACAGCACCATTTCAGTTTTGTCAATACCATAATAAGCTTTAATTATGTAATTATTTCACACTTCAACTGATTTGCACATGTTGTTCATGATTCTAGCAGCCATAAAGAGAAGTAACATATGAGGAACGATGAGGCTGTGTACTCAAAGCTAGATAGTTTTAAGTAGGGGGAACAGCAGAAAATACTTAGGAATCTTGTCTGAATCAAAACATAATCTTCCTGCAAAGTCACGATAACTCTTACCGGGTTCAATCATGCAATTCCTGGATCTTCTCTTTAACAGGATGCTCCATTGCTGAGGCCCGAGTTCGGCTAGTTGTCCACACTAAGATTTACTGAACTGTTGGGATTAAAACTGGTGTTACTGAAAGCAAGAAGCACGGACAGCAGAACTCATTTTGAGGTTTAACAATGAATGGGAAACAAGAAGGAGATGCTTTCATTGCATCAGACATATTAAAGACTGAACATCTAGTGCATAAACAGACATTTCCTCTGGAAACGATGAGTTATTCTACTTACGTTTAAAAAATTGCAATTGTCTTTGCAAAACAAATCATTAGATTTGCATACAATCATACTGTGTAGCCACATGAAAATAAGTTATATTTTCTGCTTGCATTTCTGTTGCAGATTTAATTGATGTAACAGTGCAGAAAACTGAGACAAAATTTTATTTCTTCTGCCTTTTAATTACCATCTGCTAACACAAGATTACATTTCTTAAAGTGACTGGGTCTACCTGCCAGCTGAATTTTTCGCCTGATTTCCTCAAGCTCTGGCAGCTGCCTTCATTATTGGTGAAAATGGCACAGCAAAGCTAGCATGAAAAATGAGGCTAAGCACCTGTCACTTCATTTTTCTGCAAAGAAACAAAGAAAACACATGAAACTTGATGCTCTGCACTGTCTATACTCAGCAACAATTTGCTGCAAAAAGAATAAAGCATCAGTTTGCTCTTGAATACAATAACAAGCATGACATATAAAAGCATTTCTAGCAACCTACATGTTTGTTTGTGATAAATGGAAAAGATAAATCTTCCAAATCAACAATATAAAGAAATAAAGGAAAGAAAACATGCATCAGAATCACTCTCATAATCACTGAATTTCTTTTGTAAATAGAACCATCCCCTAAACATGGGCATTTTGGGGCTAAGGGTGATACTAGTGAAATTCACCCAACAAGCAACAGCATCAAGCCTCCTACTGATTTCCTCTAGAGTAAAAGAAAAGCCTCCTATTAGATCAAGAATCAGCCAGGTACGAAGCATATGAAGCCTGCGAGTAATCTCACTGCGGTTGCAAGGAGCGTTTGGATGGCTTAGCACTTTCTAGAATTAAGGCCTGGATCCCTATGAAAGATAGCGATGATTTGGTAGCGTTTCAAGCAAATACGCGTCAGGAAGGGTAAATGTCTCATTGCAGTCAGATATTTGAGTATCCTTTGAAGCCTGTCAGCTTTCAAGAGAGAGCGCTTGCCTGAAGAGAACCCAGGAATGGAAACTATGGAGGAGGGAGAAGAAAAAGGCGTAAAAAGCACATTATAACAGTTTGTTTCTACCCAACGTTCTGCTTCATCACAAAACAAAAATGATTATGTCAGCTGCTGTTTTCTCGAAGCAAAATAACCTGTTTTAAGATGCTGGAAGCAGTGCTGATGTAGGCAGACTAAAACAGGGCTAGATGAGAGCCCAAATTCTTATTTAACTAGGATCACCCGAGTTCAGGGTGAGTGTTTAGGCCTATTTGCTAAGTGGTCTCCTCCATACCCTCATCTACGTATGGACCTAGAGCAACAGCTGTGATTGCCTGGACAAGAGTGGATCCCGAGACAAACACCTTTAAGCAAGGGCAAAACCAAGATGGAGGTAAGAGCAGATTCTGCTATGGCTGAGTTATCACCTGCTTTGTCCAGCACGTAGAATATCTAGAACCATCTGCCACCTAGAATAATTTTTACCTCTACTTCAAGAACACCATTTGCCAACTGTATATCTACAAAGACGGCTCTTAAAAATACAATACGCAATGAAAAGAACCCTTTCACTACTGAAGCAGAGGGAATTTTCTGAGTGAGAGTTTCCAGTATCAACAGACTACAGAGGTAACTACTTTGTGACAGGAGGACTTACTGATTTTGTTTGGAGATAGTTTTCTGTCAGGTTGGATGCACAGAGCAGTACTGCACAGTGACAGCTGAATCCTGCCAATGGAGAAAAAAGAAAAAAATATTAATAGGATGTTGAATCGCTAGTTCTGCATTCGCTAGTTCGACATGTTTTTCCCCTCTCTCATGCCTGTTATCTTCTCTTCTGCCAAATTTTGAGGGAGTGCTTATAAAAGATTTCGCTGAAGTGTGACAGCAGCTATGAATGATCTTAATCTTACAAATGGTCCAGCAACTGCCTAAGGGAAAGACCTTAAGTTGTCAGATGCAGAAGTCTGTATACACAAGGTCACAAATGGACTGCAATGCAAATCTAAGCAAGTACTTGCTAAGAGTTCTCAAAGTAATTTTTTCCATCAGACAGACTCTCGTTTTTCCTATTTTTATCTTTATTCCAATATCTCTTTTTGCAGACTAGGTGAAACCGAAGCCGTATATTTTGGAGATGCTTGGGTTAGCTCCATGCAGTTACCATAATCATCCTCTAATCCAGAGGACCCATGGGAAGCCAAATCACCAACCTTGAACAGAATTTTGAAATACTATCTGAGAGGATTGCAAAATACTCATTCTATGAGATTTAGCTTTTCTACAAAACAGAAGTTGTCCAGTTTTCCTTTAGAAATGAACATGCACATGTCCAAAGATGCATTTTTCCCCCCTCTCTGCTTTGCCAAAAAGAAAGATTTTAGAAGGAAAAAACAGAGATCGGCAATTTTAGTCATGCTGGAATGAACAGAAGAGTTTATGGAATAAATATATACCTTGTTCCATCCATATTTATGGAAGGATAATTGAATTTTTTGCATGAGACACCCTGATGAAATGCACTTGAGTAGGAAGCATGAAGAGTTTTATTGTTTTAATTTTTTAAGACATTTCTAATTTTTATGAGACTAAGACTGAAATATTGCACCAATTATTAGCGCATTTCCAAAGAAATCATTAGCAGTATATTTTAGCACTTATAGCAGTGAAGAGTTCAAATTAGGGTCAGATGATAGTAATGCCATGCGGGCTGTTATTAACTTCACTTTTATTGCACTCTTATAATTAGCATGTTAAAAGACAAATTCCGATGTCCACATTGAAAGAAGAAATGATATCTCCTTTAGTAATTGCCACGCTGCAGTAATCTCATTCAGATTTGCAACATTACATATGACCATGCTATGTAAGGCCTTGATCTTTTCCCATTTCTTACACCAGTTAAGACAGGATTTGGTCAGCATTTTGGGTGAGAAATTGGCAAATGCAAGCCTTGCAGGAAATAGAATTGGTAATTCAGTAGGTGGCACTCTTCCCTTGGAGTTCGTACTGTACCAAAGCATGAGCGTGTTATTAGACACCAGAGATGTTATATGATGAAGCAGATACTAAAGTGTGACCTTTAATTGCATGAGGTCAAAGATCCCAGAGTATTTCTTCCACAGTATTAGTGCTAATCACAGCATCCTGTTCAAGTTTCCCCGTCAGTAGTCACAGCCCATCACATTTCTTCCCGGCATTTCAGTAGGATTAGAATTTGCACGATTTGTGCAGTCCAATGCTGCAAATAACAAAAGGGGTGAGTTTTCCAACCAGGAGACATCTGCAGTGCAGGCTGCTCAAACCAGGACAATGCCAGAACGCGCAACCACTTCCAAAGCTTCGAGGCTCACTAGAGTAAACTCTAATGAAAAGAAAGCTTTGTCAAAACTTTTCCTTATTAGTTAATAACTCCTTGAGTGGATTCAATTTTAATTATAACTTATCACTTACGCCATAACGTTCATTCTTTTTTGGTCATTTAGGTATCGAAAGGAAAACAAAAAATCAATGTATTTTTCAATTTAACACATTCTAAAAAGACAGCCCTGATCACTTTAAACTGTAATAAGTAAATAACTTTGCAGAACGAATTATGGAAAAGTTCAAACCTCTGTCACCACATATAAGACAGGACATGCAACTAGAAATGCATGTGGTTGCTTATGCTGATGTACCTGGTGGTCTTAACGCACTCAATGAGCTATATACTAGGAACCAAATTGCCACTTAAGATTTCTGTCAATCTTTAAGCCAATTTCAATATGGCAGTTTATAATAGGCTTATTCAGAAAAAGAACAATTTTTTGCATGCAAAGCAACAATGAATAGTCATTAAAACCTTCAGCCTGTAAAGAAAGTCAGGTTGAAAACATAGCATGTCTACTTCACTAAATTCAGAGGAAAAATAATCGAGTTCTGTCTGTGTCTGCCAACTCGAAGGTAGGCAAACATCTTCAGTTTCTTGCAGGTAAGGTTCAGCAAAGCACTGATACATATAAATAATATCTGGAAGCTCTACTACATTTGTGAGTTGGGGCAAAGGAAGTCCCAGACTACGCTGTACATTGAGGATCTGTGATAAACATACAGCCAATGCAACTATGTTGAAAACATCAGATGAGGTTATTACTGGAAAGTTAACAAGGAAGTTTTTGGGTCTGCTGGAATAATTTTCTGGATAAGAAACACAGCATCAGTTTTTAAACTTATTTTTCCACAGCGTCCTCCCAACAATGGAAAAAATAAAACTAAGTGTTAAGGCCTAGTGTTCTGTTTTATTTCATCTTTAAGTGTTTTGATTTAGCATTTTGCACATCTTTTTCATGTTGTTAAGAATCTGATGTCAAAAGAATCCAGCATGCCTATTTGCAAGACAAAAATAACCAGAGTTCTTCAGCGTACGAAGCAGATCCGTTTGGAAATGAACACAGTCATATAGTCTGAAGCCAGAAGGGATGATCCCTATCATTTAGCCTAACTATTATATAGCACAAGCCAAGTTATTGGCTTCCAGTTATTTCTGCATCAGGCCTATTGTTTCAGACTGAGCTATGGCAGCTCTTTCATAAGGATGCTTAGCCTTTATCAAGGGAAGCAAGAGAGAATTTACAGAGAGAAAATATGAAGCTGTTACTGTTTCATTAGTTATTTATCTCCTCAACTAAAAAGCTATGCCTTGAGAGCTCTGCTCTCAAACCTAATTCTGACACAAGCTTTATCCCCAAACCAGCAGCCCCTCTCAGCCCCAGCCCTAACCCCCCAGCCATGCACCACTGCTGGTGCCAGCCCTCGTCACAGCGCTGATCGACATCTCCCAACAACATAACATTTCTCTCCTTCAGCTCTGAAGCCCTTACAATGACGCTAGCTTTGTCACCAGCAATTTCCATGTGCCCCAGCAGTAAAATTGTCAAGTCCTCCACTTCTGCACTTGCCTATTTTATCTCCTTAGCTCTAACCCAGCCTTGACATGAGCAGAACCCCAGAATCATCAACGCGTTTAGCCTGATGGGTGCACTCACTGTAGCACAGCTAGGCCTGCCGGAGCCAACAAGAAGCCAAACAATCCTTTCACTTCCAAACCATAGGCATAAACCTAACGTGAGCCTTCAACACAGCCCAGTGCTCCCTACTCGCTCCAGAGCGAACTTCAAGCATTTTGGCCCTAAGAAGCAGCTCTCTCTGGGCATCTTGGGGGATTTCCATGATCCAGCAAAAAGCAAGCTATTCAGCCCGTTATTTACCAGACTTTACTGCTGCGCCTAATGCAATCATTTTTCCCAGTCTTTACAGCTCTGTATGGCTTACATGCCGCACAGCAAATCACAAACCTCTCGCTTGTATTACCATTCCCTTAGTCCTGCTAGGCTTTCATTATCCACTAGTAAACCATTCCTTTTTACAAAGACCACTATACTCTAAGGTTGGCAGAGGCCCACTGCAAAACTATGAGGCTCCAAAATATATGAGAAATATGAGAAATTATGCTTTTCTCAGTCATCCCATACAGAATACATAAAATCTAGAAAAGAGATGGTATTAACAAGGGAGAATTGCCTATAGTCAATCCTTCAACAGGATCTGTGGTTTAAGACAAGAGTTTAAGATAATGGGAGCCAAAAGACCAAATTTTTTCAATAGTCATTTAGTACCAGTGGATAGTGAAGGACCAACCCATCAGTCTCCAGTAGTCAGCATAGCTCTTCTGTCCTCCTTTTCCAATCTTAATTTTAACCACTGTTCAGGTATTCCCTAACCCTTTTCTGACCATGTTCACATTTTGATAGACATACAGCTCAGATTCTGGGCCAGCAACGCAGGGGAACCAAAAGCCAAGTTTTTGCTCACCCCAAAGGAAGGCTCAAGCATTCTCCAGCTCTCTTTTTGGAAGACAACAAAGTCAAGACTTTGTTACCAGAGGTATATCAGAGCATTTTCTTATTTGAACATATCAGCACTTTTTCTAACCACGCCCTTAAGTTGCAAAACTTGACCTAAAGCACCTCACTGAGATACCAAGAAAAAGTCAACTAACTTTCTGAAATGCATCAGTTGCAGTCCCTTGGGTTCAATAGGAACTGTACAGAAACATTTGTGGAACATGCTGAAAATATCGCGTGATGATCAAAAAACTGAGGAGGTCTTTTAAGTAATTTGCTGTCCATATGCATCATCGTTATCTAATATCAACCCAGTCTTTCCCAGAGAAATCCATTTCAGGCCGTGTGCTAAGTTTGTATTTTATTAATTACACCATAGAGCAGAAAGTGCACATGTTCTACTATGCTGAACCATTTAATGTCATTTTAAGGCGATGAAATCTTTTAGATATGAAACCTTTCTAAGCACCGCAGACCTTTATGGCGGCTATGGGAAAATTACTTGGTAAAAAGGATAGAAGGAAGATCTAGGACTCCACAGGTAATCTGAAAGGTTAGCATTTCAAAAGTATTTTCTGCTTTCATAAAATAGGTAGCATTATGAAAAGCAGCAGAAAGTAGGACTTATTTATGCACTGCTACACTGATAATCTGCATTACAGCAAGTACTATATGTAAAAGAAAAGTCTGCCTCAAGCAGTACTCCTATAAAACTTTAAGTGGAAAACTGCATTTAGGAGACTGCTGGGAGGCTGGAGTAAACAATAATAATTTATGTCAGGACTTATATTGAGGATCACTGTGGCTTTTTAGCATAATGATGTTAAACAGTTTGACTTTTTATTAGTAAATAACATATTAGCAATATTTAATAATAAGTTATATTGCAGTCCTCTGTCAAATTCAACTCTAGGGAAAAAATACAATCGTTAACAATTTCCTGCCAGCTCATTTATATAAAAGATAATTTTGAAATAAAACAACTTTTGTGGTAGTTCAATTTTATGGCATACTACACTGCATGTTAAGGTGCGTTTGAAAAATTTGCAGAAATCTATAGACAGACAGTACACGTTTCATCAGAGTAGCATTACCTTTCAGTCTTTTCTGAAGCTGAGCGAAGGCCAGCAAAGTACTACCAACCAGCTGGCAGTTTCTGGAGCAGGGCTTCTTTCCTCTTCAACAAAGAGATCCCTTTACTCCTACTTAATTCATCCTCCTTTCTGTGTGTTCTTTCACTCTGATAACTTCATTTTTTTGGGATGTCTTTTTTTCCAGGTATTTCGAAACACAATACACATGATAATACATTATTTGACATGTGCTCATTATTTGACTCAGTCTCATGGAAGAGTCAGAAGAGGTCAGTGGCCTGAAGAGCCACTAACAGAGCACCGCCAGCATGCCTAATGTTGCTCAACAGTTTAACAGGATTACTGCAAGACTCCTCAAATTGTGGCTTCCAGCGTTATGCAGATCCATGAAAAATTATCTGGTCATTGTGATGGTTCTCCATATTTTCAGCTGATAGAGACAGAGAAAATAAAAAGGAGACTAAAAACAGCAAGCTAAACAAAAAAGCCAAAATATCCACTCCATTAATGTAGCTATACTGTAGCATCCCACCTCCCCCAAATCCACCTTAAGTTGATGCATACTGGAAATCCAAAAATGGTGGGCTCTAAAAATCACCATCAACTTTCAAACACAAAGCACCAATGACTGGCATTGTTTTCTAAGTATTGAACTGTTAGGATTGCTCAAGGATGGACTGATTGTACCTCTTGTCAGAAGCCTGGGTCTACTCCTACAAGTGCTGTTGATTGGAGAGGGAGGACTTTAGGTTTTGCTTCTAGAATGGCCACAGTTGTGCTTGAAAGAGACAGAGTAGAGATGCAATAAATTAATATAACTGTAACTGTAACAGTGTAATTAGGCAAGGTATAGTAGCCAGCACTGAATCCTCTTAATTCTTATAATCTATTACATATTGGCTGACTGAACATAAGAACACACTGACGCACGTCAGAAAGGCATCTGAGCACAGACGGTCAGAGAGGGCCAAAGATGCCCGTTTGCCTGAACGCTTGCTGTAGGAAACGCATCTTTTTGCTCAGCTGGAAGGTACAAATAATGATTGCCCAGTGACCAGTGGTTTTCACAGTTAACTCACACTAACTAACATTTCTGAAGGATTCGAGAAATTCAACAGAGAAAGACAACAGTAAGTGCCAGAGCAAAACCGATTTCCTATATAGAACATAAGAAATTAAATAAAAGTCTTAACACATTCAATACAGCCATTCTTTTGAACATATTTCTTCCCAAATTCAATCTATCATAGGTCTCCTCTTCATTACACTATCTTACTCATCCCACTTTCTCTTTTCCTAACTTCTTTCACTAGTTCCTTTACTAGATCCTTCTCCTCACAATAACCTTGAAATGGTAATTAGTTAGCCAAGAAGGTCATTTTATTTCTCAGTAAGTATTTCCCTGAACATTCAGTGGAAACTATACCCTCTTCCCAAACCCTAACCTCCTTGCTTTGAACCACTTCTCATCTCATCTGCTGTTCATTTTGACACTTTTTTTTTTTTTTTTTAAATACTGGACATAGCTCTTTCTCTCTTCTCCTACGCTATCTTCACAGCAGCACTAATTATTTAGCCTGTCCTTCCTAAACCTTTCCAATAATGTCTTTGATGCTGCCCTCAAAGAGTATACTCTGTATTTGAAGCTCTTTTCTTCTACTTCCAATTCTTCACCATTCTGCGCTGCTTTAGGCTCAGTACTTTCAACTATATATTTTTGCCTGATCCCCTATGCTAGTTTCAGTGTGGTCTCTCAGTTTGGTACAATTAATGCAATACATTTGCACTCCTCAGCTCAAACATGGCCTGCATTCAAAGTTTTGTACCTGCAAGTAAGGCAGTTCAGGAATGTGGGTGAAAAGCGACCTATACTATATTGCCTTTTGCCATAGAGCAGATCAACAACAGAATAGTCTGATTCTGCAATTATTCTCTTCAACTAAGAATTCAATGTTACTTTTTTACTAGAGAACACAAGCCCCGTCCTTTACCAAAAAGGACCACATTTTAATGAAGGAAAAGCAAAGTGAAATCCCATGATGGGGGACTTGTCATTTTCTTTTCACAGTGCTGGATACTGCAGGTTGGGCAAAATGGGAAAAGTTCCATGTCCTGGATGAAAGACACATGAAACATCCAATCCTCTACTTATCCCACCACACTCCTGTATTTTTATTTTTTCCCTTCCCTGCCAGAAGGCTTACCATTATTTTCACACCATCACTATGACTCTTGCTTAGGCCAGGATTAATTTTCTCTCAAACGACCACTAGAGCTGCCTTTCCCAACTCTTTCTTCCTTCACGTAGCTTAGCCAAGATACCCTCCTAAAGCCCCTCAGTAGAAACACCCTCAGTCTGGCACCAGTCAGAGGCTATATCATTTTCACCTTTCCATCCTTATATTATTCCACCCATAAGAACAAGTTTAGAAGCACGTTCTGCAATCCTGAAAATACAAATTCTTGTAATACAAAATATTTAGCACAAAGTATCGTCACTATATAAACTGTAAGCTTAATTCTTCTACAGTTGACTTTTAATACAAGTTAACAGCCACACAAACCTTTTTCCACACACCCTTCAAGTCCCTGCTATCACAATACTCCTGTATTTTTACTACTACTTCTTTTAATTTGCCGCTGTTTTCTTGCGCTGAAGTCCTGCCTCTACCTTGCCTTCTATCTACATGCAAGTCACTTTATGCAGTTCTGTAAAGCATTATCTCATTATTCTGTCTCTCACTGTTGAGCATTTTCAGACCCTCTGTGTGAAAGATGAGATATAAAAATAAATTGAATTGGAATACATGATGCTAAGTCCTGAACTTAAACAGACTGCACTCACAGTGCATATGTAATTTGACAGCTACAGGCTATACTTTCATGACATACTTCAAAAGGATTAATGTAAGGGAATTAAAGTTCTAACCATTCGCAGTAGTCAGACCTAGACATTAGACTCATGGCCATGTAATCCTAGATTGTTATTAACCAATCTGACAAAGAAAAACAGGTGATTACTAGTTACACTATACGGCAGATTCAACCTTCAAAGTTCAACGCTTCTGTAAACCTTCATGTTTTCTGTCCGCCAAGTCCAGGTAGCAGCTGTGTTAGCTGCCTTCACTAATATGACATGAGAAAGTATCTGTAAAGCCTATAGATTTCTGTCAGACAAAGACAACAACAGGATGTTTTGGAGCATTTCTAAAAAGGGAAACTGCACAGTATGTAGTTTTATGTGTCAACTTTGATAAAGCTGGACTGAATAACGGAGAAACTGTTAGCAGTTCAAATTTTCTTCTAAGGAGAAATGGGAAAGATGGAAATATTCAAGATGCAATTTGACATAAGGAATAGGGAAGACTCCAGCTGACTATTTGGGGCTCAACAGATCTACAGTATGTTCTCTCCTGCTTCTAATTTCCACTGGTAGTTCAACCAGCTTAAAATAGGGACATAGAAAAATAAGAAATTTCATGCATCCAATCCTGTAAACATGTATCATGAACATTGTCAAAATAGCAAGTATTACCTCCTATAGGAATGTTTAAAGATCTAAGATTTATAATTATTTTTGCTTCAAGGAAAAAAATAAAATACATCAATAGAAGTGGTTCCAGTTACTCTAACTTTCGTTAACTTTCATTGTGCAAAGACTGTGGTTTTAGAGCTGTGTTCCTCCATGTGGTCTTTAATCACGAAAATAAAGTAGTAGTAACCTGACATGAAGAATAAACAACTAACATTTTATACATTATTTATTCTTTAAATCACTAATAAAGATGTCATTAAGACTTGAATCCATCTGATTCAAATATAACATGAAATTGCTAATGCACCTTTCATTTTTTAATTAAATAGTAAAAGAAATGTTAGAACTAATCAAATTTTAGATTGTGAACAGATAGAATTTTCAGAGACCCTCTAAGACCTCTATAATTGTTCAGTTTCACAGAACACTTCTCTGTGCTGCCAGTAATAAGGTTTCACTTATATGCCTGCCTATTAGTCTGCTAGAAATTCATGCTCCGAGATCTACGTTAACTCTTGGCAGTAGTGAAAATTATTTTCAACTGTGGTATAGCTCAGAAACATAACCCTGCAAAAAATTCTTATTTTTAAACATCGTGCAGCAACAATATTAAGAAAATATTTGTGTGTTCCTGAATAGAGTTGTGGCAAACAGCCTTGTGTCTTTAATGATATGTTGTGCATGATCTGCTCCTTCATCATTCCATGTAGATCAAGAAGCATGATTGGGAGTTATTCCATTTGAGGATTTAGATTACAAATTACAGATATTTTTATGCAGAAAAAGCAAAACACCTGTTTCCTCTTTCTTCTTACTCAACACAGCATCAGAGAGTGATGTTTTGTTTTTTGTTCCCCACTCTAGACTCCAGTAACATAATATTGGTAAAGCTGTCTAATAACGTAGGAGGAATTTAGCAAAGTGCAACAGCAGTTTTGAAGTGGATTCAATCCTCTCATTGAACCTCCGCTAAAAATAATTTAACTTAGCTAAAGTTTGACATTTTACATCAAGCCTTCATTTAGAAGGTATTTAAACTCAGGCACATAGACTGGAAATCCTCACAGTATATAATGAGAGATCCGGAATAGAATAAATGTTTTGAAAAAGAAACAAAGAAAGGTTACGTGCAAGCTGGAAAGCACAAACATTTCTAGGAATATTTATTATAATTATCAGTCAGTGTTATATTTTAATGATCTGGCTTTAAATTGAGAAAAGCATAGAACACATGCTTATTATAAGGCAGCAGTTCCATTTATTCCACTAATATGTTGCAACCCGCTTCCATTTTATGAGCATGCACATAAAGGTATTCAGTTAACATGAATTACATATGCATGCCTGAATGTTCATGAGCCGTTCCTAATGGCTTTAGGTTACTGCAGATCTAATATCCCAAAAGTAAGTTATCCATAAGTATGCATGGAAGCAGCAAACTTAATCCTGTGCCACCTCTGTCTGTTTCTGCTTAATACTCCTGAGGAAAAGCAATTTGAAACTTCAGTTCTCGTGCTGTAAATGGGTGGTCTTTTAGTTTGCTCAAGGGCTGCTGTAAGCAACACAGGATCTTGTCTTCAGTGTCATAAGTGCCACCGAAAGATTTGTCCCACGTGCTGGATTTACATAGCCATTTGACACTTTCCCATAGAGAGGTGAAAGAACTTTGAGACATTTAGATAAGACAGACAGATGGTCTAGGGAAGGAGCATGATATAAGAGAACTATGTTTGGACAAATTATATTTAAATATGCTTGGGATTGGTAAGTACTGAAACACAACTTGAACTAGTCAGCTTCTAGATCCAATATCATTATTATTTCACTTTCTAAAACTCATTCATTTTGTAGCCTGAGTACTGAAAAGAGAAAGTTTAAGAAATTCATCTCTAAAATGAGCATTCAAGAAAACGTATACAGATTCCTGGTCCTCTACAACAACTTGGCAGATAACCTTAGCCTTAATATTGCTCTGCCCCGCATCCCCCTCCCTCTCTGCCTGACCCATAGATATAAACCAGCTGCAGAGCTGCTCTATCCTCCAAGAAGCAGACTGACAAAAGATGCTAACAGAAAGCACAAACTATAGGAATATTATATCTTTAATAGTATTATTACTAACAAAAGGTAAATTGACCTAAAAGAGACATAGACATGATATCTGAATGTATATAGGCATGATACTATGTGACCTGGATCTACATCCAAGCCGTGGCCAGCCCATTGCCACAGCCTCTCAGGCTGGACATGTGCTGGTCAGCAGTAAATTACTGCTCCCAGGAGTGAGGTGGAAAGAGTGGAAGATTTCTGTTTGCCAGAGCTGTTTCTCCAACTGAAAGCATCTCCAGACACCGACCTAGAACCATAGCCTATCCCTTTTGCATTTATTATTTCACTCTCTGATGGGATGAATAGCAGGATATTTTCTCAAGAGCTAAGAAACACCCCCTCACTCTCAGACAACGATGAATACAGATGTGAAACTGCAAAATCCCTGAACAAACATTTTCCATTATAAACTTCCTTGTACTCACAAAAACCACAGAGGGGGAGAGCGTCCCACCTCTAGAACTTGTCCTGTACAAGAGACCTGTTTTCATAGGGGTTGTCCACATAATAAAACAACTCCTTTCCTTTAAAATACAAGTAATAGTAAAACTCCTACTAAACAACCGTGGCCTCAAACCCAATATACAGCTTGTCACAAGCCAAAACAGGAATATAAAAGACCAGTCAGAAAGTTTGACTGGTGTGTGGGTGTGACAAGGAAGACAACAGAAACACCACAGGCAAGCAGATTTTTGAAAGAAAATCCAGATGTAGGCTGGGCAAATGTGGGATGCAGCACTGAGAAAATCCTAACAGAGCTTTTGGGTCTGAGTACCAGCTGAAAACAATCTCCTGTTGTTTGATCCTCCCATGCTTAAGGAAAAGGTACTTGGCACATCTTTTGAAATAAACAGGATTACATAAAAGACCTTTGTCTCTAATACCAAATTCTCCTTTTAACTGGAACAAACTTGTGAAACGGAACACTCAACTAACCTAAAAAAGGTTACAACAGCTCTTGGAAAAGCCTTCAAGTATTCTCATTAACAGCATATGCACCCTGGCAACTAGGTGGTCACTCTGTTTTGGTAGTTGAAAAAATGAAGTTTCAAATTAGAATTTTACCAGGAAACTGTAAAGACACCTATTACGAAAGGAACTCCAGGAAGTTTGATAACCAACTCACTAAATAACATTTCTGGATGGCTAGTCCATGTTGATAACTCAAGACATACAATCTATTTTCTTAAAAGTCTGATTTCTGCACATCTGTGGGATATGCTAGGTCTGATATTAAACACCAAGTAGTTTTACCACAAGATCACGCTTCTAATCAGGCAGCTATGTACATTTAAGGTAATCCTGCCACTCTAAAGCACAATCTCACTTTTCTTCGAGGAACTTGGATGGAGGAGAGATCCAAAGCCATAGTCCAAGGAATAACCCTGGATACTTCTGAGTAACACAGTGAATTATGCAGCCAGAAATTTTAATTTATTGATTATGTAACATGAAAAAAGCAAATATATTTAAAGCAAACACATGGACTTTTCCAGATAGGCTATTTGCTATGATCCAACTAACTGGTGAAATATGCTGGCAGGTGTGTTTTAAACTATACGCAAAATTTCTTTAACCATCTGCCATTTTCAATCACTGCAAAACATATACCAACAAAGATATACATAAGAAGTTATTATCAGCAATGCTTATTCCTCGGGGAAGACTTGACTCTCCCAAAACATATGACTAGATCAGCAACAGCAAGAGCAGCTCTCCAGCTTGTAAGGAGGGCAACATAGGCACTGCCTGTCTGAATACCACCAAGGGCTCATTAATTCATTTCTTTTCTCCAGCCATGCCCATGGATCAGAAGTAGGAAGAGAGAGAAAGGATAAGCATCCTGGCTAGCTTGTTTCCATGTTCAATCTCATTTGTGTGTCAAAGAATAGGCAAGAGAAGCAGAAGAGCTTACTCCGTACATACCTTTGCCATCAGGTGGCCAGGGCCCTTATTACACTTGTTAACAGCTGAGCCATCCTGTACTCTGTGGAGAGGCACCCACTCCTTCCTTTTCCTCAGCCTCATATTTCTATGTGATTTTGGAAAAGGAGCCAACTTTTCTGCCAGTTTTAATGAATTTCACCCTGAAATCAATAGAGAAATGCCCATCTATAATAGCTGCTAATTTAGTTCCTATTCTGTATCATACCAGACAGGAAGCTTCTTTAGCTCTCTTACTTTGAGGGAAATCGTAAGAAACACGAAAATGAAAAAGGGTAAGATTTATCTAGGAGGTGGCAGCCGCTAAACTGCTTCAGCTAACACAGCTGCTGACATTTCCAGCCATTCAGTGCCTTCCTCCCTGGGGAGGATAAAGCTGAAAGAAACTACTTAGTATGAAACTACTGGATGTCCATTAGAGATCATTCTAGTGGTGAAGAGGAAGAGACTCATTGGCAAAATACTCCTTGTATAAATCTAAAAACAACATTAAAAGCCATCCAAAAAAGAGGCAGTTAAATAGATTCTTTCACACAGAGAAGCAGCAGTATGGGAGGCTAAAATGGATTCTGTAGGGAAAAAAATTACCTTTGATTTAAACCACTGATAAAGAGATTTCCCAGTCGAGGTCTGCATAATGCTGAAGAGAATGATATTTTTCACACACAAAAAAAGAGATGCTGGAAAATATGATTCAAGGGAAAGCTTTAGAAGCAGATTTCAAAGAATTTGAGGGAATGGAAGATCACTTTCTTATATTACCACCTGTTATGCAGGATAACAGAAAGAAAACAGAGCGCTTTACACTAATGAAAGCTGGGATTTAAAGGTTCACTCACAAGTCAAACCATATGGAAATTCTGGCATGGTACCAACACCTCATGCAAATGAATCTTATTAAGATATTAACAGAACCATGGTTCCTTATACTAACTGAGGATACTTATACTAACTGAAGCTTCCTTGAACGTCTTCTGGAAAAAACTAACCCACAAAACGTGCTACGTGGTTTTAAGAAACAACGCTTTGTGAGGTGCCTGCCAACTGCTGTACCTTACTCTAGACATGTCTAAAGAACCGACATCCTGCTCCCTGAGGATGCTTAGCAGTAATTTCAGACTCCTTCACTATGCTGCACCGCAGTCCAGTAACCCTTCAGGAGCCAAAGCAAGGTCAGTACCCTCCATACCGTGGGCTCTGTAGAAAGTAGCGTCTTCCTCCTATAGCTCCAAACCGTCAAGCATACCTATACATTGGTCTTGTTTGGAGTTTACCTCTGAAAGGTACACACCAAACTGTACAGAGTAAGAGTGGACAAGTGCTGCATGAAGTCCTATTTTGTCTTCAAAGCAGATATCTCCTCAGTTCTGTCTTTAATTCACAGGTTATCTCCACTCTAGATATATTTTTACAGACTCAAACAAGGTGATACATTCCCTGACTTGACCAAATCTAATGGCTTGTTTCTATGTGGAGCTCACTGCCCTCTGCTTCATTTAAGTTTGGTGCATATATTGGTGCACAGTTACGTGAATTGCACTGTTTAGATTTAACACTTATGTTTCAGCTCCATCTCCTCTACCCACCACCTCCATAACTGGACAGAAAGTCAGCTCTTTTACCTAGTTATAAAAGCTGGACAGAAAAATACATCTTTTGCCTTGTTATGCAAACTTAAAGTTAAAAGCCAAATGAAAAACAGATTAGAAATAAGTAGGTATCTTTGTCAACTTCTTTGAACGCCATTTCAGCAAACTGAACAGAAACTATATATATGTGTATATATACAAGAATAAGGAGATAAGGAGAATAAGGATAAGGAAAACATTTCCATTTGGTTTCAAAAAATCTGGTTTTCCACTCCTCTGTTGAAATGAAAGCACAAGTGGCAACAACTCCACGCCCACGCTTGTTATTGCCTACTCAAGAATCAAGCGCTCTTTCAGTCAAGCCTTGATTATTGGAAAGAAAATAAACTGTCAACTGGTGAGGCTTGTTATCAAGCTGGAAAGTGAGAAAGGGTTGCTTGCTGCTGCTAGTTTGGGCATTTCATCTAAAGAGCTTTCAGAAGCATATTCTTTTGCTGGAATCCTTGAAGTAGTTCTCTTAGAGGAACAGCATCTAACCACTGCAATGAGGTCCAAGTCAAACAGCACCCCAGGCTTGGCCGTGCTAGCGTTCTCATCTCCGTAACCGAGACGATGTGGTCCAACAGAGCAGACATGGGATTCTAGAAGCTTCAGTTCTGCTCCTAGCTTGGTCAGTACTCTGTTTTTACACCATAGGAAAGTCACTTAATCTTTCTGTTCTTCAGCTTCCCCATTTGTAAGACATGACCGATACTACCCTTCTTTGATTATGTTTATTTACACAAGCTACTTTGCAACAAATTAGGTTTGATCAAACGCCAAATTAATGTTCTCTGTCCCCTGTAAATAAATAGCCTTCTCTGCGCTGTAACCCACCTCCCCTTTCTAGGCAGGGGTTGCTCTTGTATGTCTTTTTTTTTAAAGCACCTATCTCTACAATAGAACAAAGGAAGAGATTTTTTTTCAACATCACAGCTTTTTACATATCACCATATTTGTAGCATTTGTACAAACAGTGCAAATGGCCGTGATTTTTCTGACACTTTGCACCTTTAAAGTATCTGCAAGTTTCCCTACTTGTTCAGAGAAGATAGTAGAAGCAGCGTTTGCTTTGGCTTGGCAGTTTTCAAAACTGAAAACCAAATGCAGGTATTAAATAATAATGTCTAGGTGGGACCCTTCCAGAGTTACTTACTCTGTGTTAGTGAAGTGGGGAGGGGGCAGGAGAAACAGGAGAACACCAACCCAAACCCAATTGCTACACTTAAAGCACAATCCTGATACTGCAAACTGGGCCCACACAAGAGGCTGTCCCCACATTAACAGAATGAAAGGAAAAAGAGAAACACAGATACAGGTGGTTCCTGCAGTCTCTCATAAAACAGCATAACAAGACTAATCAGAGTCTGTAATAATCTTCATAGCTACCTTTCAAAAACTGAATGCCTTCAATCACTACAATTACTTCTATAACAAAGATCAAAAAGGTGTGCAGAAGACATTAGAACCACTACTCTCCTGTAGTATCAATTCATAACATCTACTTTCAGAGGAAATAAGTTAGAAAGGAAAGCAAACAGAAAGAAAGTGAAAAGAGAATGAAATGGTAATAATCCCAGAATGAAGACATGTATTCGCTCTCTTTGATGTCTGAATTAGAGCTAGGGAATCCTAATAGGACATACTTTGGTTAGGAAGTGCCACTCTGTTGAAATCCAAATATATCATGGAAAAATATCTAGTGCAAGAAACCTCCACTTAAAAACAGGCAAAGACCCAATGGAAAAAGCACCTGTTTCCTGCCAGGCTACCTCTGAGTACTGGCGAAAACTTGGGCTTCCACGGCCTTAAACTCTGGGATTACTCTAGTCTGTGAAGAGCACTGCGCTTACAGATCCTGTAGCTTTCAGGCTAGACATGAGAAAGCTGGTTGCTCTGGGATTCACTGGTGCCAAGCAACGATAACACTGTTACATTGATTCCCCAAGGATTCTCGTGCTGTCCAAACACCCTATGGCATGCAAGTGGCATTGCTGGGAAGTTAAGAAGTCCCAGAAGCCAGGGTAGCTAATTTTTACTTTGAAACAAAATAGTCTTTTGATTTTTATTGCCTCAGTTTTCAAGACATTGGAATTCTTCCCCCTCCCCCCACCAAACAGGAACATCAAGTTCCTTGCATTGCATCTGAATTGCTTGTCAAGAAGAAAACAAGCCGTCAAATATAGCTAATGCAGCTATGAAAGGGTAGTGACAGGACTAATTTATTTTGCACCAGTGGGATTTCTAGGCCATATATACTAAACATACATAGAGAAAAGGAGATATTCCCCAGTGAATATCATTCAGAGGAAATACCACCCAAGCTTTAAACTAAAGATTGGCCTGCATGCGCAGTGTTAAACAAAAGCTCCTTGGCCTGTTAGTAACTGTCACACATGTAGGAAAATCTTCTTTGCGTAAACCCCTGAAAGGCTACCATATGCTATCCCACTGAGCTTGCCACTTAGTTCCGGCTCTAGCAACAGTACTTCAGCACGGGCCCACAAATATTGGTATTCTAAAGAAGTCCGAGCGATGGGACTGGAACAAAACTATTCTGAGTGATGAGACTAATAACTCTGAAAAGATAGTAGCAGTTGCACAATGTTTCACTTAGTAGTTGGTAGCAGAACAGTCTTCAACTAGACCTATACACTGAGTGCCTACATACAAGCTAATTTTACAAGGCTGTACTAATATTAAAAATAAACCTTCTGGATAATTTAAGATTATCAACCCAGGTCAACATCCTTATTAAACAGTTAAGGTGAAAAGAGGAAACGTGACTTGCATGGACCAGATTAACACATACACAATATAGGCCAGTATCAGCATAGTACCATACACAGAACAACACAGAACAGCCCACTGAGAACAAAGACACATAACTACCACCAGATTTAGTCCAATAGATTTTTTTTATGCATGTGATTAAGTAACATTGTAAATGAAAGAATATTATTATATGCAGAAATTGGAATTCTCAGAGCTAACGCCATGCCAGTCTGCCATGCAGATATTTAGTGCAGACCTTTGTGTGGTTTAGCAAGAAGAAAGCTATGCAGCAGGTTACACCAAAGATTCCTTTATCCTGGTATCCTGTCCCTGGTAACAGCCAAAACGGACACTTAAGGAAAGCATATGAACACCAGACAAGTAAAGGCTATGCCCTGGCAATTCTCAGCAAATTTGCAGTTTAGAAACTTCCTGAGCTGGACGCTGGCCCCACATCAGTGTCTTTAATGGCTCTTTATGAACTATTCTTCCATGAATTTATCTAATCACTTCACGAAACCATTTGTATTTTGGCATCTGCAACATCCTGTAGCAATAGCTTCCACAATTTAATTATGTGTTGCCTGATCATTTCGCTTGGTTTTTGTCTAGTGAGAAATAATAAATTATCGCTATCTTTTCACTCTTTTCATGTCACTCCTGACTTTGCATAGCTCCAGTATATCTTGCTTCCCCCTCATTAGTCACTTCTCAAAACCAGAAAGACCTAGATTACCAAATCCCTTCTTGCACAGAAGCTATCACAT
This sequence comes from Struthio camelus, assembly GCF_040807025.1. Lineage (NCBI taxonomy): Eukaryota > Metazoa > Chordata > Aves > Struthioniformes > Struthionidae > Struthio > Struthio camelus. The sequence goes on from NC_090953.1 coordinate 11,042,413, forward strand.
CCCTCTGATCATCTCTGACACTTTCTTTTGCACTTATTCGCCTCCCATTACATCATTCTTGGGATGGGACAGCTGGAATTGCACAGAGTATTCAAAATGAAGTTACATCATTTATTTTATTCCAAGTGTGGAAAACATTTAGAATGCCATTTGTATAAGCCTTAATGCATTTTATAGCATGCCCCAGTTCCCTCTACTCATCTGGCACGGTATCAGATCTGTGCGCGCTCTGTCCTCAGTGTAGCTCTATGCTTTCTATCATCCCTTCACCTGTGCTCTGACAGTGTCACATCTTTCTCCTTTCCCTCATTTTCTTCTGACCTCCTATACCAGATAGGAGTTCCCTGCTCCATCTCTCTGCAAGTCTGAAAGATGCATGGTCTTTCTCCCCATATTCAAGCTCCACGCACCTTCCAAGGCTACAGGCTGCAAAACATTTACCGTTGCCTTCCCATATCCTGCTCCTCCCTGCCTCAGCTTAGCAGCTGAAGTGCCAAGTCCAGGTCCAGAAACATTCTCTGCACACTTTTTAGACATTTTAAAACAAGTTTTTATATAGCAATATACCACAAGGCATTTTTCCTTAAGTAGTAAAGCTAAATAAAACATACATACTTGCGTACGTTCCTCCTAAATGCAGGTACTTAAATTGGGCATGCAAATCGTGAGTCTAGTCATATGCACTTCTCAGCCTTATGGAGAAAGCAAGCTACCCTCAGGGACACGTTCAGCTCTTACACAGGTCAAATTACCCTTTGGAGATGCTTCAGCCTCATTGACTATATTGAGAATCTAGGACACTTATGATCCTAAATTTAACATCTCAGTTAAGTGAAATGACTCTGGGATTTCATATTTCTAGGACAAATCAATCTCGGGTTATATGAAAACAGAGCAGGGATTAAAAATCCAAGCCAAACTTGCTCCATCCCAATTCCCCCAACCCTACAGCCAACATGAAAATTTTAAAATAAAACCTATTTCCTATGTGGATTTTGCATAGCTAGAGTCAGACCATATGAAAGTTATAGGATGCTGTGCCAATCAAATTCCCAGGGTGTTGATTTCTCATGGGAATTGCCAAACAGGGTTATTCATTGAAACTTCAGCTATCAGGCTTCCACTGTCCCTACAAACCGTTACAGGATGTGCATTTCAAAAACGGTCTACTCAATATCCAAAATGCTTCCTCACAGCAAGTATTTTTCAGCACCATATAGTTGCAGTTCCAGGAAGAAGCAACAAAGCCACCAGCATCTGCAAACTCTCCTTTTGTCGAGTGTTGGCGCAGTTCTTACATCTGAATTTCATTCTTTTCTTGGCTTGCCAGTCTTCTAGTGTTACTTTAATGCAATTGCCTAGTTGTTAGCAAAACACTTATTGCCAACTGTTTCCTTGAACCAGTCTCATGCTTCAGATTGACACAATAAAACCAAACCTCAAGACACTCACACACACAAATATGCACAGAGCAATTGGCTCTAGCTAGAGCTCGTTTCATTTTTATTTTCATTTCATTTTTTTGTCATGACTGTAAACCAAAATAAACCAAACAAAAGGAGTGAAACCACAAACAGCAATTTCATGTAAGACTTCAGTCAAAGTCTCCAAGGAGAAAAGCTGCTCAGTTTCTAAGCAAGGGGAACCTAATCTTTCATCAACATTTCTATAACCCCATCATAGCCTAGAATGCACTTGCTCTAGTGCTCTGTAATTCTTGTTATAGGGTGAGGTTCCATAGGAAAGTTAAGGCAAACTGTTTATAACTTCCTCTTAAACAGAATGACAGGCAAAGGATGAAAAGAGAAGCCTAAATTGGTCAAAGCAGGAGCCAAGGAGCTTTGCCTTGCAATACTTAATTTGTGAACACAGAAGCATTCAGTAAAAACTCAAGATCAAAGATGTTCATTCCAATTAGAGTGATCATCCAAAATGCCTCCAGACAGATGCTACATGAGAATGTTTACCATTCCTATAATTTGGATATGAAGATAGACTATTCCTTTTCCCTAGCTTCTCTAGGACTACCTTACCTATCTGCTACTTGTTTACACAGCAGGTCTTTTTGTCATTACTGTGTGCTACACTTGATTTGCTCAGACGCTTACCATACATCCCAAAGCTTAATTCAGGAAAAAAAAAATACTTAATGTTTTTCCATGTCCCTTTTCCAAATGGATGTAGTTAATTTTACTTTACTATTGCTTCTTGCCAAAGGGAATTTGTAGCAGAAATATGTGCTCAAAATGAGGCTGAATTATTCAGTTTATCCACAGAACAAGTAATGGTAACGCAACCTTACCCAGTATACCAGTCCTAGAAGGCTTCCTTGAAGGGCATAGAATGGCAATTCTCAGTGTGTCTTCAGCTGCCCTTATTACTGTGACAGCAAATGGTGATTCTTGTGACATGGGCCAATGTTTACTAGAACTTAATTCAGACAGGTCACATCATGCTGCATGTTAAAAAGCAAGAAAGGCAACATTGTTGAGAAGTGATATTATGTAAATACTACTTATGTGTTTATTAATACTGCCATATCATCAGACAAAAAGGAGAATAAGTTTTTTCATTAACTTGAAAAGATTTTTTACTTCTTTTCCAGCTTTTTTTTTTCTCTAAATTTACTTTTTTAAAATTTGCTTTGCTAACCAAACCACTAACCTATTGGCATTTAATTTAGAATAGGAAACACGATTACAAGAGAAACATGAAAGTGTGACTCCAGATTTTCTCTGCATTAGTCAGCATGGCGAACAGAGACTAATGCTAAAGAAACAAAACACTACAGGCTCACAGTAAAGGACAATGCTAGGTCACCTCGGAATAAGCAGTCAGTGCTTTGTTTTAGAGCTTGTGTAAGGCAATCAAATCCGTGATTTTTACAATCACACCACCTAACACAGAACCACCTCTGGATGTGGGACATGCAAGTCTATGCCCTGTACCTAACTGGAGATGCAGGCAATGAAGAGAACTTGTTCAGGGCATGGAGGAGACATATGATCCCCACACCTCACTGTAGATAAGCCATGATTGTCTCTAGATACAAATATTCCCTTAAGTAGCTCTTAACAGTAGAAAGATGATTGATTCACACACTGACAGCACATTATCTTCCCTGCTAATGTCTGTATATGATCTTAACTCTCGGACTCATGCCTTCACACTACACAAGAGGCCACTGGGACTCAAAAGCAGAGAAGCATGGTTTACCCTTTTGTGAAGAGTATATTTTCTCTTGATAAGTCAACAGAAAAGAAAAAAAAAACCCATACTTTCTTTCATTCCAGTTTGGAAAAGATAATTCTACCAACTCTTTGAGTTAAGTAGCACAGCATGCTATTTTATGTATCTATTTTTCCTATCCCATGCCATCACTGACAGCCTCTCATCTTAAGCTATCCTTTCTCACCCAACTTTCCAAAAAAGTCGGAACAATTCTCCCCATCTTTGTTATTCCCTGAGTCCCCTGGTCCCTTAATACCAAAATCTTGGCAAGAAGTGTTCTTTTCTCCCAGTTTTCTTGACAGATTGGCTACATTTTAGCCTATTTAGCTTTGGACAAACAAAAATATATTCCTCCTGTTTGCCATTTTGGAATGAGGTGTTTACTTGAAGGAAGAGAGGAAGGTGTGGTATTTTCTGAAATGGCTGCTCACATGTCCACGGGTATAAGAGGTTCTTTCCTTTATTTATGGACTTCCCCAATCACAGTTTAACTGGTTAAACAGATTTGGATGTGGCCTGAGAGGTCTCCCCCGCATCAGTCTTGCTCAGCATTACAGAAGGCTCACCCCTCCCAGAACAAGCCCAGCAAATTCACTTTTCAGTACTCTGAGCCTCTTCTGGGAAAGGAATAAAGGTCTAGCCTGAAAACACACACACACCGCCTGATGATGTGCTGTTCTCACAAATTCAATCCTCTCTCATCAACGCACGTCACTAGATAAAAGTTGAATTCTTGGCTGAAAACAGAGAAATATATTTTCAACTCCCTTGCCATAGCTACCCCATTTATACTGATCCAACTCTCCAAATTTAGATTTTAAAAAGCACCTCAAAAGGAATTGATGAAAAATATGTGACTTTACACACTCTGTGAACTTGCTCCCTTTTTATTAGGGGGCTGTTTCAAAAATGGTTAGGGTCAAATTCCAAGAAGCATAAAACCTAATGTTAGAAGATATGTAAGAAGAGCACGCCTTTCGTAAAGAGTATTTATAATTGGGTAGGTAAATGCATCCATCTACTGAGCAGAATAAGCATGCAGACGAAAGGGCCATACTGAAAAAACTGAAAATGTAAGCAGCACGATAGGGCTTGGAGCAGAGCTTTGGACACGCTCTTTGCGATGATTACAGCTGTGGAACTGTGCCCATCATAACAATAACTGAAGTCAGATGAGGGATGCATGTAGACAGGCCTGCTTGTACAGTCTGGCTCTCGCACACTGCACTAGATATTCATTCTGATCTCAGCAGGAAAGCATGTGTTTGTAGAGCTGGCTTGGGCTGCACAAAGTTAAACTCCTTATTAAATCTTCTAGTTGGCAGTAGTCGGCAACAACTTTCAAGCGTGCTAAAAAAGTTTATTTCTGAAATCCAGATTTATACGTGGAGTGCAGCACATGTTTCCTGAATCAATGTTTTCCCCCTCCTCCTTCCCTGTGGAGACCAGGACAGCAATTTTTCCAGAACTGTTTAAGATTAGGATTGTAGCTCTGCTTTCAGAAATTCCAATTTTTAACTGGCTAGGATTCCTGCAGTGTAACCGTTTACTATTACTAGCACTGTTCTTAATCTAAGTTTTAGTTTTAAATCAGTCTATTGTCAAGTGATGCATCTAATTCTGGACGAAGAGGCACTCTTTCAGCAAGGAAAGGTGCATCCAAACCTCTGAGGCTAAGGCTACCTAAGTGCAGACTGCTGTAGATAATTATATCTACAGAAGTGTTAATTGCTTCACATCCCAAGTTGTTTTGCATCAGACAGTAATATCTAACTGAATTTCATTATGAGATGGCATTTGCATGGCAGAGATCATTAAGTTGCTATACTTGCCCACAGTCCCTCTGAAACTGCACTGCTGAGTAAGGCAGCACCTTTGCAAAAGCCGCAAGGCAGTTCTGTACAGGGCTTTGCTTCCTTTAGATAATTATTGGTTTTTATACCAGTTTGGTGTCATTGCAATGTACTTAAGAGAAGGTCTGGCTGGTAATGTATTACTGCACTTATTTGCCTTATCAATCCCACCCATGCAAAAGGGTTACTGCTCCAGGCAACAGAAAGCACCAACACGCGCCGAACAGCTGGCTGGGAAACACGGGGGCAGGCTACGAGGGGAGGCTCCGGTGCTGAGCTCGTTTCACTAGAGCTGCTCCTTCCTGCTGCCAGGAGACCCGCTCGGCAAATAAATGTGCCTTGAACATGTGTGAGCTAATCACAGCTTTTTAAGGTTAGCTTTTAAACTCAGATTTAAATGATTTTTTTTTTTGTAATTTGTTTTAAAACATGCAAGTTCCACCTTATTTGGAAATAACCGGAACTTTTATAATCTTTTTGCCTATATTCAGGGCAGTCCTCCTTTTTCAAATATCTGGAAAACATATTTTCAGACCATCACTTAAAATCAATTTCCTATTAAAACTGATGCACATGGGAGAAAAAATATCCAAGAATTAGTTACCTTACTAACTAGATTAATTAGTAAAAACATAAGCTAGTTCTTATGACATATCAAAGCAACAGAACGCTTAACTTTCTGAAAAGTGGTAGTGGTGACTGAACTTTTGAATGCTCAGATTTAACCAGCTTGCTTCTAACTATAATCCATGATGCATCAATAAAGCCAATTTCTGTCAGAAAAACGATGGTATAGACATAAAAGTTAACATGAAAATTCTTGACAATAATGTATTTAAAATACACTGCCATGCAGTTTTTAAATTAGTCAAATTAAAAATAAACCTCAGAAAACTTGTCAGCACCTATAAACATAGACAAATTGACCCTCCTTACACACTTTCCTGCCAAAAGAAAATTACACACAAAAATGAAACTACTTTCAAACCTATCTGCCAAACCCACATGGGGAATTCAAATCACTCTATCTATAAACGTCCACTTTAGCCACTAAAGTAGGAGCTCCAAATATAGAACATTTAATGCTAGCGTCAACTTTTAAAGTCAACTCCATAATTTAAAAACTCACTCACTCCGTTGCTCAATTATATATTGCAACCAAATTCATTTTCAGCTGAAACCCCGTGTATCAAGCTGACTCATTTTTGTAGGTTGGGGCACTGAGAAATTCCTACTAAAAAGGAAGGAAGGACTGCTGCTGGAGTAGAATGAAGTACCTACATCAGGCAGTAAATTTAATTTCCACACAGTAATTTTCACACAGAGACAAAAGCTGTCTTAACACACAGCATATACTTGCAGTTCAATCGGTCCTAAAATGACAAAATATATTGAGAAGATTTTCAAAAATCACTTTTCATAATAGTGCCCTTCTGGGGTACATAACATAGGCACCCAGGGTGAAGAGCTACAAACTTCACAACCTTTCAGTTTGAATGTTTTCTGCCAAACACAACAGCAACCTCACTAATATGTCAGAGAACAGCAAGAATTATCCCTGCTGCTGGTACAATGCTAGTGTCTCTCTCTAGACCAGTTCATCTCCTCCATTTCTTCCCGTCTTTCAACACAGGGAGCGTCATTAGATTAGTATTATGTACAATCATGTACCTGACAACTCAAATCTCACACTCGTTGTACTCCGGGCCCCTTAGGGTGAGTTTATGGCTAACGTATGTAAGAGAACTTTCTTCTCGTGTGCAAATCACTTTATGCAAGCATACAGACCGTTGAAAAACAATCTAAGAGTGAGGTCCTTGAGAGAACGTTTCATCCTCCTTCCATGGTAAGAGCAATTTACTAATTTCTTAGATCACTGCCAATGTATTTTCTGCTGGGAATAAAAAAATAATAAAATAAAACAAAAATGGGGGGGGGGGCATCTCCTTACATTCAATCAGAACGTCCTTCAATTTGGATCAAGGAAACAGTAAGGTCAAGTATAAATGATGAACCACATTAAATCAGTTTACAGCTGAAATTTGTTTATAGTTACATAATAAGTGCATATGCTGGAATCTACCAAGCTGCTGAGCAGCCATTCAAATAACACCCTTTGAAGATAGAGAGAAAAAAAATTAAAATGTGAAAACCTGTTCCAAATTATTTCACTTGTATGTATTTTAACACTATGTGGAAAAAAGGTATCAGAAAATAATTCCAAAGGGTTTCTCCTCAAAAGAGGAAAACATAGAATAAAATACAGCCGAGTCTCCATTGAATCAAGTATAACCGCAGCAATGAATCATGAAAAAGAAAAGCAACAGGTTTCATATCATAAAATGTGCTTGATTTAAAATAACATAACACTCGTGTAGCTACAATGGAATGCTACTCCCACTGGTTTTCCATTCCACTTCTGCAAGTTTGCACAAGGAGATATACCAATTTGGAAATATTCTTGGATGGAACATACAGCTCTTCACTTAAAGAAACTGTGGTTGCTTATAAAGCTCAAGATCTTCAATGCAAAAAAGGTTAATATAGTACAAAAACAGGCAGCTGGACTTATGCTCAGAGGACCATCCATAAATTCTAATTTTACACAAGAAAAGAAGAATCAAGTCATTTATGGACTTTTTCATGAAAGCAGAAGGACTTATAATGTGTAGAGATACTAAACTCTGGCATCCGGCAACCTTACTAAGATTTGGAATTAGCCTAAATTTGCCAAAGCATCAATAAGAGTGAAACTGATCCCAGAACATCTCTTCTGCTTATGAGGGCCTCTATCCAATATTTCATTTGTACCTAGGGCTGATTTCAGGGTATTATACTTTGTTACCTTCTGAGGAATGACCCAATGAAGTACTATATTTTAGCTGCCCCTTTTGCATCTTTATCACATAAAAGGAAAAAAAAGGGGAAGGGGGCAGCGGATGGACAGATCTTACGTGAAGAACGAACATGAAGTAACTGATGTATGGGACTGGTTCCCTCACTACGCTAACTATGCTTGGCAGCGTTTTGATATAAAAAGCATCCTTACATTGAAAGAAGGGGGCCCTGGGCCTACAGGGTTATTCTTTCATGGAACAAAGATATTGCCTCAGTAGGAGGATACTGGACTCATTCCCTGCCTTTGCATCACTAGGTATCCTGATGTTCTTGCAGCCACCAAGTCCTTACCAGTGTTGAGGGGGTACAGCCACCTTGAACAAATTCAGATACTCCCTCAGGCTGCTCCACCTCTCAGAAAAGGGCGGGATCCACAAAGCCATTCAGATGTGGAAACACCAAAGAAGTTTTACCAAATGCCCAGTACATTTAACTGTTCACTCCCCAATTAAAACTAGGTAATTGATGTTAAAGGAAAGATATGCATCTGCACTGAGAACACAGCACCTTGCAAGCATCAGTGATAACTATGTAGCACATATTCTACAGAATGGTAGGGACAAGAAGAAAAAGAGGGACAGAATAGAAAAAGAAAGTCTTTCAAAACCTAATGTATAGTACCATTATCTTAAAACCTTCCTTGCCGTGCAGGACATGACTATTGGATTCAACTTGGAGGAACACCGTAGATCCCCAGCTCATCCATCTCTTTTGGCCTTACACTCTTGAGAACCCAGAATGTTTTTTCACTGTCTTCTCTTGACACAACCTGTCTGTGTGCACCCCTGTAAATCTCCAGGAGCTGTCAGCACTGCCCAGAGCCAACTCTTTCCAGACCAACTCCAAGCACACATTACATAGCTGCTGGAGAAATCAAAAGATAGTGCTTACAAATATTACAATATATATGTGATTTGTTATAATGCGAGAATAGATTTAACTAATCTTTATAGTGCACTTTTAAGACCATTTACTCAAGTCTTATTTATGCTTCTTTCAAAAGCCCAAAGCCTTTTACTTAAGTGCTGTTAATTATAACACACTTCAATAACATCTACTAATAAATTTATATGAATAAATACCCCTTACTTTGCAGCCCAGACAGACTGAATAGAAAGAAGAGCTTCCTATTGTATGGAGACGTTGAACACGCTCAGGATCTGTCAGACTAACAGAGATCAGCACTTAGGACCTTTCACTGAACAACTCACATCGCCAGTTCCCAGGCACTACATCTCGTTCTTTATGCCAGGTAGAGCATATTGTCTGATTTAAAGCAGACAGAGCAGATCACAGGAAGAAACTCCCTGGTAGCTGTTTAAAGACCAAAATTATAATCTGGAATCGTACGTAGATTAACAAAGGAGACTTGCAACATGCAGCGATGTACTGTGCTTCCTTGAGACAAACACAGTAAGCAAACATTTGGCCTTGCTATAACATCTGTAGAGCCCTTAAGAGACTTCTGCCCTTTCTGTCCATTATTCATCAAAGTGCCCATCAGGAAAAATTACAAACTGACTGCTAGATTTTCTCTCATGTAGTATATATCCCCTTTACAAATAATTTCTCAAAATTTATGGAAAAAATTACACACCACACAGAGACAGGCTGCAATTGAGCCAGCAGGTACAGATCAGGGCAACAAGTAATTAATGACACAGAGCATCCAGGCACCAAGTTTGGTGCTTTCCCTTAAAAGAGGGGAGGGGAGAGGTTAAAAGTTAAACACATACAAACTGTTATTCAAATACCCTTTACGCCTGCCCATCTCCTCCAACTTGAATGACTGTTCAAGTAGAGATGAATATCTTAATACTTAAGCACATATTCTTTCTTGATGCAAGTAGCTGCTGGAAAAGAATCAAGTAATGAAACGTTCTAAGTTCTGCTGTCATTCCAGTTTAATTCTTTCATTTCTTTTCTCCCTTTATATACTGTTTAAAAAAAAGTAAAATATTTTTTAAAATAGAACACACCTACAAAACAGCCTCTAGAGTGGACTCACAATTAAACTACTGCAGCTACCCCTGTGAAATAAGATGCTGAATTTCTCTTGTCATCTTCTGAATATAACCACAAAGATTTTTTTCTCTGAAAACATACAGCTCCCAGCTTTCAAGGAACAGAGGAAGACAGTTCTTGGAAACCAAGATTTTTGTTGATTATACATGGGCAGCTCATGCAGAAGCCAAAGAGCCTCTTAAACAGGGCAATCTGCTTCTTGCAGAGCAACTTTTGGAATGGGGCAAACAGTACGAAAGACAGATGGCAGAAGTATAACATACCAGTGATTACACCAATAAGAGACACACAGCATATTAGTAATACACTGAATTACCAGAATGAGAATCTTATCATAGATAAATATAACCTGAACGTTTCAGGATCAGACTTGAGCTGACACCATTCTGGAAGCTCACAGCTACTTCTCAGTAGCGAAGGGTGGAGTTTGAGATCAGGTATAGTGCCATTGCTTGCAAAACAAACCATAACCTTGCTCTAAACTATTCAAGTTTCTTCAGATTGTCAAATTAAACTGCAAGTTTTATGAGGAAAGATTTACCAATGTTTTTGCCAAAGACAATCTTTAATGCTCAAACAGGGTCATGATGGGCAGGCTATAAAACCTGAGATAGGATTAGAAAGGTCAGCCTCATGTGACTAACAACAAAACTTCCTTTAATTCAATGCCAGAAACAAGAGAATCCAAGGATGAATACAACTACAAATATCACAAGAAATAGCATTTCCAGTGGGAAAATAGGTCTTCCATATCCCATTAAAACTAATATATACAAGAAAAGAGTTATAGCATTACTTCCTTAAAGAGCACCTAAGAGTGCAGACTTTCATTTGCTTTAAAACAGTGCCTTTAAGTTTTGTCTCTTTGGTGCTCTGAGACTTCCAGACATATTGATAAATGAAGCTGGTCTGACTATTCTGGCATCTTGGCGTGTAGTCATTTAAAATAGACACACTTCCTAGCTTGTGCAAAATTGAAACATTTGTTTGAGAATAATTAGTGCCTAAGCCCAACAATGCTTGGCAGACTTTTCTAATTAGCTGAGAAAAATGATTGAGGCAGGCAGGCAAGCAGACTTTGTCAGGCATTCTGTGAAAATAATTTGGACCACACACTTGGCTACAGCGCCAGATAACGTATGTCATTCTTTGCTATCTTAACAGGTAGGGTAAAAAAAACAAAAACAAAAAACCGCAACAAGACCAAGAAACAACCATCTGGCACATGAATGCTGAATTGAGAGGACTTTTCACATCTCCTGATGTAGCTCTTCTATGTTCTCTGTTTGAGCCACAATGATCAAGTCATACTGTGTTAGGCCCAGCAAATTACTTATTTTCTTTTGTATTTCCTATTGTACAGTAAGAACTAGAGCTGAAAATATTCATTGTCAGTCAGAAGCTATGCAGGTCCCAGAACAATATTTGCAGCGCGTCCATGCTGGGACAACCAACTGTGCTTTCCTTCTCCAGGGATAAATTAATATGCGAAGCATGCTGAAGACAAACTGTGGGATCAGGACATCAAATCACCCCATCCTTCAGTAGGCTATACAACTTTCAGATATGTTTCCTTTCTGAGCTCCTTCCAGAATTAATCTACGAGCCCAGAAAGAGAAAACTGAAAGTGCCATGGAACTTACTATACACCAAATCAGATTTCACAGAATTAATTTAATAAATATAGCAACACAACTACTTGCTATTTCAAGTTAGGCACTGGTACATTAATGCAACTAGATCAGGCACATTATATAATTAAGCTTTTTGACACCCAGGCTGATCAAAAACTGCTCATGTCTGCTTTTACATTGTTCAGTTTAGGGAGCAATCCAGAGAAAAAGAAATCAGCCGGTCAAACACTTAAATGTGGAAGGATATATTGCAATTTAAAAAACTTAAATTTATGGAATAATTAGTTTGCCAGCAGTATTTACATATTTCCCATGTCTACAACCTTTAAGAGGTAGCCATTTGGCCTATTATGGTTAGATAACCACCTGGAACTCCTTCCTGGGAAAGTTCCCAAGTCTAGACACCAGCAATCGCATATGCTTCCAATTATAAACTATTACTATAAGGCCAACATAAATCTCCTACATCAACAATGAGTTGCCAATTATATCACATTCCACAATAAGCCTTCTTACTATAACTAATTCATGGAATGCTTGGCTTTGAAAAAAAAAAAAAATCAATAAAATCAAGAGAAAGGGAGAGGTAAAAATATCAGACCTTGACATTACCGCGAACATTTGAACCCAGACATTAGTTTGGTAAGGAAAAAAAAAGCTGCCATGAACTGGACCAACAGAGCTATAAATTGTACAAGTCAAACAGCTTCATTTTGCAAACGATGCTTTTTGTGGGTTGCTTACAACAGCAGGCTGTGCCATCCACTGAATTCGTCACACTTGCTCCTGCATCATTTGGTACAAGCTTCTACGAAAAAGAGTCAAAGATATGAGTGGTAAGTGTTTTCTTCTCTTGCTATGCCACGTATCCATTCAAGAGCCTAGAACTGCAGTAAGCCTTTTTGAACACTATGACAAAACCAAGCTCAGTCTGTTCCACTTTGCATCAATAATTTTTAAATGTTTTTGCCATCACGACTGCAAACAGTAACTGCCTAAAATGCCAGGATTTAGAAATTATGAGGAAAAAAGGTGATTTAAAATGAAAATGGAAAAACAACTTTTACAAAAAACAAATTGCATATGAGAATAAAAACACTTTTTGTCACAAAAAATACATATAGAAAGATTACACTCAAAAGGACTAGCAAAAACACCTAAGAGTCACCTAAACCAAAAGCTATGAGCCAGGAGAGCAGTTTTCTATTGCATTTCCCACTGACTGATTATATTCAGCTGCTTTGTATAACCAAGCAATATTTAAGTTAATGTTTATTGCTACTACTAGACTAACTTGAACACAATGAAATTGTCTGTAGCAAATTTTATAAGTGTTCAAGCAGAAATACAACACACTGCAGTTTTAAACTGTGAATTAATTTAGAAAAACATCATTTCCCCCAATTTACATGTGGGGAAAAATATTCAGCAATATGAGGAATAAAAACATTGGTTCTGGGATCAATGACTTCTGAAGATCATAGCTCCTTCCAAGGCAAATTACTCAACATTTTCAATTTATCAGTGTTCAAACAGGATGCGATACAGATATATTAGGTGCCACAGAATTACACATTTTTGCCTATGGTACATCTCAATGCTCCTCTGATACAACAAGACAAAACAATCCCCTGTGTTACCATCTCGGCGATATCTCAAAGCAAGCATTAACTGCAAGCAAGATAAACATTATTTTTTTTCTACTTCTCCCTAGTCAAAACATAATGTCAAATAAGTAAAGCTATTTGTGTGGTATTTCGATTCCGAAAGGAAATTCCCAGGTCCAGCCCAGACTTTTTCATGAGAACGTTCATTTCAGCACAAAGCCCAGAAGAGATCATTTGGTCTAGATGGGAGGAAGAGTTTCAAGTCTCTGCTTTACTGGACTCCGACTCTTTTAGATGAGCTTGGTGCAATATTTTTTGCTGGAATGTTCTACCTCACACAAATAAGCCAATATTCACTAAAAGAAGGAGATCTAACAATAGAAACCAGGCAGCAAGTGCACTCACCTTGGAGGTGGGAAGCCAAGGCTAAGCTACAGTCTGAATTTATTTAGAGAGCGGAACAGTCGCAGCAGAAACGCAGAGAAAGACTCAAACCCTGTCAGCCAAGAGTCAGGACATTTAAGCCACCCACCTGTACGCAGAAAGTCCAAGTCTGACTAGGACAGAAAGTCCACAGCCACGTAAGCGCTCTGGCCAAGGCATCAAGTGCTTCAAGTGAAACACTTTTCAGAGACTTGATTCCACCCAAGTATGAAACAAATTCATTACTGATATTTAAAAGCCTGCAGAATATGAACTTAACTTCTCTCAGCTCTTCTGTAATGCCAAGAGGTATACGCATTTTGGCATATACTACGCTCAGTAACTTGCAATTTATCATGCTGTTTTGCCATAGAGGACAGCATTTTAGAATCACCTCTGCAGAGCAAGCGCAAAGATACAGGTGCCAGTGAGTAGATCTGTAACTGAAGGAAAAACTGGACAAAGGTCAAGAACGTGAGCAGTCATTTGAACTCTAAATGAGACCATTCCTGCATGTTCCTCTAGACCTCTGCTGCATCTCAGCATGCGTGTCGTCACTTGTGTAGAAATATAAGATGAGGGAGAGCAAAAGTAAAAAGTCGTCTCCCAAAATTATCAGAGGAAAGTTTAACATGTGATTTTATTCTTTTGAGTTAGGCAAGTTACTTGCATTCCTAGCACATTCCTGTTACTTGCACAACAGACTAGGAAAAAATTATACTTGATTAACTGCTTAAAGTACTTTTTGCTAAACCCCATGAACTGAAGTTGGTCAGAATTTTAATTCCAGTAACAGACGATAATCAGAGGCATATCTGATAATGGAAAATGCACTGCTATGACTGATTTTTCTCCCCTCCCATTTACTAAAAGTAGTTTGTTCCTTGAAACAGAGGAATTCATTATCATAACATACATGGGCTAGGAATTATCAGGTGTGAAATTTAAAGTCAGAGTATTCCTCCTGTTAGTATCTTTCATTATAGGATTTTCCACAAGCTAATATAAGCTGCAAAGCACAGCAGCAAGAAAAGAAGGGAATTTTGGCATGAGAGACAAGGTCAGTCTCTATTCCTCCATATTTGAGCTCTTCAGTCTTCAGAGTGCACAGCTCTGCACATACGTTTCATTTGAAACATCCACGAATAGTAAAACAAGGAGCACTTATCTACCTCAGCACCTGAGAACTGATTTTCAGTGCAAAGACTTTTGGACAGTTCAGATGCAACTAAGACTACAATAATAATACAATTAAATACACTGCACAACTGTCAACTTTGGAACAGCAAGCTTTCAACTCTGTCTTCAGTTCTTTCTTTTAAAATGGAGTATGTTACCTTCCGTATTAACGTCTCTAGCTGCACGCCAGTGGCTCCTTCAAACAGTAGCCAAAAAACCTAGAAAAGCACAGATAAAAATGAATCGTGTCAAACAAATCACCATTTTTCCCCAAAGGGTAGACAAAAAAGCTACAGTTATTCTGTACTATTTTCAGATTAAACCAGATAATTTCAATTTAAACAACTATGAGAGTGATAATTTCAGTGACAGCATGTTAATACATCTCTTTTCTCATTTCTTAATTACTTTATAATGTCAAGTTATGTTACAGTGCAAGTTTACCTTTGAGCAATTCCCGAAAATAACATTGTGCAATGCAACAAGAAATACTTGGAGAGGGTTTTAATGACACATATAAAGTGTAGAGATTTGGCTCAGTATTGAAAAAAGAGGGAAATTCATGCTTAGCTTCAAAAAAAAAAATTTGGATTTAGATTAATCGTTTGAAAGCAAAGAGGACCTGCTTTTTCTGTATTTAAGAACTTTATAGCTCTGCACCTACATGCCTCACTTTTGCAAAAGATTTAAGACTTCATACACTTTTAATAGCTCCAATAAACTTTTTTTCAGGTCTAGGTGCTGGAGAAAATTCCCTCGACAACTAAGCAAAACATACTTTCGTGACAAGAGGCCTGATACTTCAGAGTGATTTTCTGATATCTATATAGTACTTACACTGTGATGTAAAATCACCTCTAGCTAAGTCTCATTGATTTGCCAGTGAAATACAGGCCGTCCATCTACCATTGTTAATTTTATATCCAAAAATATAGATCAGTACCTGGTCAGATTTTCAAAAGTAAATAATGGTTTGGCCCTGGTTTCTATACATTTCAACAGAAGCTATGCCTCTTATCTTCTTAGACCTTTCTGAAAGTCCTAGTAGAAGCCTGTCTACACAGAGACTTTAAGTCTGATGCTTCCTAACTTTTGGGTGCTTGACTTTACAATGCATTAGCCCCTCTTAAATACCTTTACTAATTATTGAGCATTTAAATTTAAAAGGCTGCAGTAGAGAGCTCTAAATATACCATATGACTGCTGTACTGTCTGTGTGAGCTTTTTTTTTTTTTTTAATAGAAAGAGTTACGTCATGACATATGAAGCAGCAAAATCTCACAAGCCTTCATTGACTTGACAGATAGAGCCATTCAAGGCAATCAGACCAATAATGTTTTAATTTAAACTCACAGATAGACCATGACATAATAAACACTATCAACTGAATGAGCCAATCCACTCAATTGGGTCAAACAGTCTATGTATTAAGGATCCCAAGACACTATACATTATATTGACAGACAGAAACAATGTGTAACACAGCTATCATTGCACCAATGTTTTCAAATACATGACAGTGTCCAGCTCGCCACTACACAGGGCATTTTTTTTCCCCCACAACTTCAGAGCCAGGCTTAATTATAAAACTGCAATGAAATAAAAAAAAAAAAAAGACAAATAGAATAGATTATCTAAAAATAATATAGACATATTAGTGATGTCTGTGTGTTACAGATGCCCTGTACTGCACTTGGCAATTTAACAGAGATCAGATTGTCTGATACAGAAGTATCAGACAGAAGTACAGGCAATCCCATAATTTAGTCTTTGAGATGATAGCATGACAAAGACTAGTGTTAGGGCTCAACACATGTTTCAGAGAAAGCTAACAATTTGTGATCCAAGCATGTTACATCTATACAAACACCATGAGAGGTGAGTTCTCATTTTTGGATGAGACCAACTGGAAAGAAAACCCAGGAACAAAAGATGGTGGCCTCCTGGTCACTGCAGCATGTCACTGGAGGGACAGGGAGTCCTTGATCACACAGTGAAAGCATACAAAGCAGCAAGATACTTATTATGAAATGCAGTAAAATTTTTCTCCTCCTGAGGAGGGTTCCATCCCCATTACAGCTATTATTGAACACAGAGCTATTACATACAGCTATTATTGAACAGTTTCATTTCTTGCTTTGCTCTCAAGAGTAAAGCCTGTATCTTATTGAAAAATCAATACAATAAAAAAGAAAAAAAACAGAGAAGAAAGGAATGACAATTGTGTTACCTCCTCAGCCATCAGAGCAGCAGGGACAAACAGTAACTTCACCTGCCTCTCAAATGCTTTTTAAACTAACGCTGAAAGATGGCGGCGTAAGTAATGGACCGCAGCTAAGCAGGCCATGGAAATCTACTAGCACAGTTCTTATACTCCCACTGTTTCATAGTTATTTACATGACATGGCACTGCCACAGAAAGCTTTTCTAGATGGTTTTTGAGTGACAACAGTAATCCTTTATCCTCTGCTTCAGGCCACAGCTATGAGAAACTGGAGGAGGCACTTGAAACTTCCTCTCTCAGGAGTTCAGTGGGATTGAGGGCTATGCAAAGTTTAAGGATCATTCAGGGGTATGACTTTTTGGCCAGCTACTTCCTTTAAGCTTCCTATAATCATCCAGATCCTGCCAGCTGCTAATGACCACCTCAGGTTTGGGATCACAGGGCCACTCACCATGTTTCCCACTACCTGCCCTTTTCTTTCTCCCTATACCTTCCTCATCCTATAGCAGCCTTGGACTTCAACTATCTCAACGTTCCTGCTATATCTGTCTCCTCTATCCCCTGTATTCATCCATCAGCAGCTGTGATGATCCCAAAATAAAAGCTATTGCCATGCCCCTGGGATATACACAAGGGGAAAAGCAGCTCCTATGGCTTTATGCAGCTTTTCAGGTGAGCATGAAACCTGGAAGGGGAAGGGAGGAACATGGGGAAGGACATGGGGGAGGAACAGCACTGATCACAGGAAAAAAAGCTGTTGTCTCATTTAGGGGGTTACATTACTCACTGCAGCTCTAGAAACTAAGGCACACACCTACAGCAAAGGAGCTGGGGGAAAAGAAACTATGTAAATTCAACAGATCTCCCCCCATCCCTTTATCAGTTTTAATTTTGGGTATCAGTTAAACAGCAGCTCCAGACTAACACTGGAAAGTGAGACAGATTTGAGTATTGCTCTACTAAACCAATTGTTATACTCAAGACACAAAATGATGCATTTTTACATTAGCCATTTTACATAACCTCAAACATGCTACTAAAAACACAACACTAAGTCCAAAAGCAGAAACATTCAGGTTTAAAACTTATGCCACATCCTTCACTCATTCAACAGCAGCATGAAATAGCAGTAACTTCATCCTATTTGCTAATCATCATCCACCATAACTTGGAGCAGAATTTTTCATTTAGCTTTTTAATATAAAAAAGAAAAAAAAAAGCATTTTCTCAGTGCAACATCCACAGAGCAAGAAGCACTTCTCACCATAGGCAAACTTAAAGCAAACCTTAATAACCTACAGCGGAGGTTTGTTTGCCTGGTTATGCAGTGCGCATTGAAACTGGGAAGCTACTTGAGAGCTTAAAAGCTAGTCAAGTTAAGTGGGATGCTACAACAGATTTGACAGAGGATGACGCAAAGCTAAAAGAAAAAATGCAGAGAAGTGGATAAATACGTTGTGGTAACTTTTCACAGACTTGGACTTTTGCTCCTATTTTATCTTTACGCTATGCCTTAAAAAAGAGGCATTGCTGTGATTTTTGTATCTAACTCATGTGTTGGGAAGCTGGGGAAAGGGGGCTATTTTGGTTTTTGAACCCACAGAAATGCAGTTTTTAGTACCAGCATATGACAATTGCCTGGGTGGTGTTTCCAAGAACTGCAGACATGCCCGTACCCCACCCCTGGTGTTGCACAGTACACACAGCCCTTCTCCCTCCCAAGCGAGGAGAGGAGACCTCAGAAAGAGAGAGCTGTTAGGACTGATCCTGTGCACAGCGGAGGCAGTGAGGACTTTGCCTGTGAATTAAACATAGTAGAACCATTATCTGGGTTAGCTACAAGAGAGAGGGTAAGAGCTGTTAAAAAGAAAAGGGGAGAAAATAAAAATCCCAGCACTGATGCAACAGTAACCATATACAACCACAGATAACTCATGACCTAAATGAGGAACAGAGGCACAGGCGTCAGTTTTCAAAGTGCTGTACTATATATTAGATGGGCATTTTTTTAAAAGGTGAGGGGATTTTTGCCTCTAGTTTGCCCTAAAGCCCACAAAACGTCCTATCCCCACATATTTCTGCAAAGTACATTTTTCAAGTTCTCAGCAAGAGAGTAGGAAGAGAAGTACTGATTATGTGGCCTGGGATGAGATGAGCCATTCATCAATAAATACAGCAGCAGCAGGGAAAGGGAGAAAGACAGCCAGAATAGTGCCTAACTAAGAGGTAGATATAGAGAAAAAAAAAAAAAAAAAGTAGAAAAGGTGACAATAAAGATTATGGAGTTAACCTGAGACAACAAGAATGATAAATTGGGGGGGGAGAGACTGTTAAAAAGGAAAAAGCTCTTCAACAGCAGTGACACAGTAACACATATTTGCCATATGGACAGACTCAGGGATCAGATGAGGGTCGAGGAGCAGCTGCCTGTATATTACTGACAAAATGGACAGAGATGAATGAATTGTTTGCCCTGATATCAACAAGGATGGATGGCTGACTGATTCCTGAGATAGGAATATATCTGCCAGGAGAAGCTACTAAAAGGCTGGGTGAACATGGACTCTCATATAATTACAGGTGCTGTTTTATTCAAAGTAGTGCTATGGCATCTTAAGTTCTCAGCAAGAAACAAATTACCTTCCGAACTCGTCTGAAATGAAGCTGGAGATGCAAGCAGACATCTGCATTCCCGGTTACACATGGACTCAGCTAGAATGACAGCTGTAGCGAAGTATGGAGAAGTTTCTCCTTCCTAGATCCATATCCTGATTGAAAGCGTGTGAGGTATCTGTCCTCATTTATCTCAGAGACTTGCTTTAAGAGGAAAAAAACAAAAGCAAAAAACAAAACTCCCTTTTTAAAAGAGAGTAAAATTCTAATGAAAAATATCAAGTCTAAGTCTCTCTTTTTGGTCCATGGCTCACAACTAACCTTAATACCTACACTTCCCATGGAAAGCAGGTAAGAAACAATGCAGACTGGGTCAAAATCACAAGGTAAAAAGCATCCAGCCTACACACAAATACTCATTGTGAACACGCCAGAGAAAAATGTGAAGCCCAGCAGAAGGATGTCATTTAGAAACATACAACCATAAAAGACAATTGGTCAAACAACAGTCCATGTTTACGAACAATCAGATCTTTCCTGTGTTTTTAAAAAGGCGGTTAACAAGAGATGCAGCAGCACAGTAAAGGCATCGAAAATTAAAGCCCCCCCCCACCTTCTTTCTTTCATTCTCCTTTTCTCCTTACTCTTTCTCCTTTCTTTCATTCCTTGATCCAAAACTAGCTTAATGCAGTAATTAGCTACATCCAGAACACCTTAGCACACGAAGGCCGCACAGGAAGCATTTCACTCGCTACTGAAATTTTCTCACCTCTAAGGCCCTCTTGTAGCTCTTTGCTGAAGTACAGCAGCCCAGCAGAACACGTCACAGAAGAAAGTGAAAAACATCCCATCTGGCAAGAAAGCATGAGGAGAAAGAAGACAGATCAACCTCATCTTGCTAACATGGCAGGGGTAAGAGAATCAGGAGCTTCGAACAGCTGCTGCTAAAGGCAGCATCCGGAGACCACTAGCACCCAGGGTTCCAGTTCAGCACTGATATCCAGAAGTGACATGTTCCTTTCTGAACAGCTGAGACACACTTTTGTAACGTCCTACGTAACATAAAGGGGCAGCTAGACCTTTTTAACTGGCACCCTTGAGTTTGGCAGTGGGTGGCAGGGCTGAGCACCTAGAGAAGGGGTAAAGGGGACAGCAGCAAACAGTCCAGAGCAGATCATGCCTGCGTATTAATAGTGAGGCAAGTTGAACTCCAGAGATGGACTGATTTCTAGCTCCCTTCCTTAAAAAGGAGCAGAAGAAACTACGACTGGAAGAAAAGTAGCTCTCTAAACAGGAGTAGCAGCACCAAAGAGGGTGCCACTTAGTGAAAGAGAAATGAGGGAACTATAAACTATGTCTGACCTTTGTTGACAAGTGAGGTCAGACATTTTAATACAAGATGAGATCAGAAACCGTCTGGTGAAATGAGCTGATAAAATTAGTTTCAAATGGTTTAAGAAAGTAAACGTTCTCACAAACACAGTGAGTGGGTTTTTGGGGGTTTATTTTTTTTCCCCCTCTTTCGAGACTATCGTCTGAACAGACAGAAGTAAAGCCACGAGCATAACGCTCAGTGTCAAAAGGTACGTGAATTTATTGTTAAGACAATAAGACTAGGAAGACAAGATGGATGCCACCTTCGATTGGGTGGAGTTGAATGAAGGAAATCTGATTCCAACTGCTAAACATACCAGACTGGTTAAAAGGAAAATTAAATGTTTATTCAGCAGGAAAGCACTAAAGGACCTCAGACAGCTCAAAATAAAATTCTCATGTTGCTGAGGCTCTCTGAGATGGGTTCCCCATACCCAAATACAGCTACTCCCTTCTGCCATCAGGCTCCTCACTTCCCCAGGCATGCGATGGAGCTGTTGTCCACTTTCCTGACAGCAGAGAAAGACTGACCATGGGCAGCTGACATAAAAAGCCAAGAACTGCTCTAGCCCCAGGAATAACCTAGATAAATTTCTTCCTTGTGAAAATAAGGGTAACCCATACATTTAATGACATAGAAGACAGACAAAAGGATGAAAGGATTTTTAGCATGCTGTAAGGAACACTGAAAAGGAAGAGGGGAAAAATATGGAAAAGAACATTGGATTTCACTGGGTTTAACTTTGATTTTAAAATATAAACTTATATTTTAATCAGAGAGAGGCAAAAATTGGAAGAAAAATGCAAGTGAACTGTTTTAACAGTACATTTTACTTTACATTTTCCAAAGTCCTTTTTAAACTACTTTAATTGCAGTACAGAAAATCCTACTGCATCTAAAGGAGGATAGGTCTGCCTATCAGGTTATTATCAATATAGAAAAAAATCACCCTGTTAAAAAGATCCTACAGTCTAAGGGGAGGGGGAAAGAGGAGAAAGACAGAAAGAGAGAGAGAGAAAAGTAAAAACAGATGCACCAAGCAAAGTAACTTCCCCAGAGTAATGCAGCAGGCCATATCTATCCCCTTTCAGAGGTAAAGCCTAAAAAGTCTCGACTTCCAGCTCCCAGCTAATTGCCATTTCCACTAAATCGGACACTCTCGACACACTCTGTATTATTCATAGTCAAGTTTAGAAATTTCCTGAGAAGAAACACACACATTTGTCTGAGAGATTCCCTAGGACACTCTGGTGCTGAGCAGAGGATATCCCTTCTTGTAACACTCAGCATTGGCAAATAGGCTGGTAGATTAAACTGGGTGGAAGAGCAAATGATGTGAAGCAAAAGGACACCGTTCAAATGTACTTTGTCAGGTTAAGGCTCAGATGTGAGTCCATGCAGATCAGAAGAAAGGAGCGCAAGCATCTGTTGTTAGACACAACAGACCCGACTCACTTTCAGGAAACAGCTTTAAACTGTTCCAGTAGTGCAAAACAGTTTTCAGACAAACTTCAATTCTCCTAGGAAAATTCCCCAAGGGTAGAGAAAACACAGCATGACATGTCATGGCACTGGACCTGCATTTTGCTAGTCCTTGTCCTGTTACTGTTATGGCAAAACCCAGCACTTCAGTACTTGAACCACCTCTCAAACAGCTAGAAAAACATTGGAGCAGCTTGTAATCAGCTCCATTTTTATATCAGAATAAGGCTTGGCCTGTATTTAGATGAGCATAAAGTGGCTTAAAACAATTTTTTCCTTCTATACTCATGGGTTAGTGGGTCTAGACTGGAGAGAAAATAGAAGCTAAGCAAGCACAGTACAGTACACAGCCTTATAAATTGAGTCCAGTCAAGAACAGCAAATAGCATGTTTGCACATGTCGCTCCTTAGGAAAAAAGCAACACAAATCAGGAAGTAACATTTTGTTTTCTGATGGATTTATTTCTATACCTCACTTTCAGATTAATCTGTTCAATTGTGTGGGGGATTGAAAGTTTCAGGAGATGATTTAAAAAATAATGATAAACTTGTTGGAAATAACTTTTAAAGATAGACCTTTCTTTGTGCAAGGAAGATATAGATGTTTATTAAATACTTTTAAAAAAGTATATGAGTGATGGCCTACATCCACAAGGCCTGTAAATTAAAAAAGCAGTATTTTCTGCCTCCTAGAGACAGATTCAGGTTCATTCCATAGTCCCTAAAGGCCATAGGCAAGCATGTTCTTCAGAAAGGGTGCGCCTGTTGTCCTCAGGAATTTGGGAACGTGTCAAGGCTCAGGATGGGCCTTATAAGAATTCTTAAAGTTTAGATTTGCCTATGAGCACTACCTGCACCAAGGTCTCAGCCACTGGGATTTTCACAAGGCAGCTGCAAAATTACATCTGGCTGCTCTCCACCTACTGAGACTCCAAGGGTTGTCTGGCAGGACAGAAGATGCAATGTGCCTTCAAAAAAACGTGATATAATTAGGAAAATCATTCACAAGGTAGCAACATCAGAAAAGGGATGTTGAGACATTCAAGATAGCAGTGAGTTTCAGGACCTTACGAAACAAGTCATTCATCAGATAAGGAATGCGCTTCAAAGTTAACTGCAGACAAAACTCATAGCAGCTAGACTATAGGAGAGAGAGAGAGTCATTCCAGCTAATGAACTTAGTAGTAGCTCTCAGGTTATTGTCTTAGTGGACAGGTGAACAGGTTTTGATATCAGCCATTACACACATCTCTCCAAATGAAGAGCTCCTTTTCTTAAGTGTTCCTGTTTCAGGGATAGATGCCAAAAAATTGTGGTAAACATTTTCATAATTTATCTTCCCTTTAAGCATGTCTGAAAGGTCAGCAAAACCAAAATTAGCAACAAGTTATACAGAATCAGGCATTCTAAATTAAAATTTACCTGCCAAATTTGTGTCTAAAGCTAATGTGTCCACCAACACCTGCTTAATCTTAGGCATTAAAAACACTTCTGCAATTTTAATTGCTAGCATTTGAAAAATCAGTGACAGGGAATGAAAGACTAATTTACCCATGAATGCAAGTAATGGGTAACAAGATGAAGCAATTTATTTCAACCTTAATCCTAGGGAAAAGAAAGTTGTATTAAGAAAAGAACAAACCCCATAAATCTTAAGTTACTCATAGCAACCAATGAGGTGATACAATTCAAAAATAGACTGAAAAAAATCTTGACTCCTATGAGGAATTCAAAACATTTTTTAAGATGTACAAGTTAAATTATAATTTGTGATAAAAATAATAAAATCGGCTGAACATCTACTATAGTAAAATATATATACATACACACATACGCAAAAATAAAAGATAAATTACCTCGTCAGTCATGCCTTAAAACTGAAGCATGAAGGTAGTTCCCAGCGTCATCACAGGTGGAGTGCTAGAAAACTGCTGGCCATGTAAAACAGTTTGCCCTAGCGCAGACAGCGCTCTGAGCTGTGGAAGCTGTGGCAAGTAATTGCTGAAGGTTGAACTTCAGGAGAGGCAAGCCCCCCAGGACAGAAAGGGCTCCTTTTCAGCACCAACCAGTAAGAGGATTTTTGAAAAACTGTGGAAATCGCATTTGCTTTATGGTTCACCAGGTAAATAAAATGAACTTGGTGCTGCCCGGTCGTACTTGCTTTAAAGTCACTAACAGTGACCAACAGTAAGAGCAGGTTTGTGTATTTAGCCCCATTTAATTTCACATGTTTTCATACCTGGTCTTCTCTTCTGTCACTTTGACTAATTACATACTTGAGAACTTCCTTGCCAGAATAACGCTTTTGTCTTACTGCTCATCTACTCTCTGCCAGGGAGTGTTGCAGTGAATTCCTAATGCTTAAGCTGGTGAAATCATGGCGTTTCTCAGGGCACCTCTCCATTGTCAAACAGCTTCCTGCTACCTCTTGGCATTAGCAGGACTTCCTTGCAGGACACAGTAGGAAGCAAAGGTAGCTGGTGAAGAGAAAAAGCATTATTTGCAACAGAAGTTTCTTGACAAGATGAACTGTTTTTCTCTCCTTTGAGGCAGGAAAAATGCTCCTACAAAACTAGCAAACCAATTTCTGCTCAAATGAGCCTTGACAAATGTGTAACACAAGATATCCAGAAGGTATGCATTTAAGTTGCCAAGGCCTATTGATTTCTTGCTAGAACTTTAGCACTGCAGGTGTAATGGAACTGTAGTAACCCATATTTGCTCAGAAGACCAATACTTTAAAAAAAAAAAAAAAAAGAAAAAAGACTGTAGTGAAGGATCTGGAGCTGAGCAATCCCTGCAACACCTATCATGGCTGAGATCCTCAGTTTTTATTATTTTAGCTTCACCAATAAGATGCAACGCAAGCTACACTATTCCAAACTCTGAAGGCTTTTGATTTAGTGCTATTTCTAAGAGATAACTTGTTTCAAAGCAAAGGTAAAATAAAATAAAATAAAAATAATTTACCCTACCACGTAAATAGCATCCTTGCTATTTTCACACAACAGTTAGGTTTATTTGGGGAGCGTTTTTATTGCGTGCAGTCTTTTAGGTTTTAGTTGTTTTTTTTTTTTTTTTTTTTTTTAAAACAAGCAGGTTTTGCCTTACAAAGTGATTTGATTAGTTCCTGTGCCAGGAAGATTCAGCCTAAGATAGAACTAACACTATTAATCACAAAGTATTACTGCAGTTTAATCACGTTGTAGGATGCAGACAAGAAATGTCATAACAATCCTTGGAGTCAGTTTATCAAAGTACCACTTCATCTGACATACATTAAACATCAGCCACTGAACACAAGTTCATGCTAATTTCGGTTTAAATAGCAATCACAATGCAAATGCCATCTCCTCCACCTTGCTATAGGCCTTTTAGCTGCAAAATGAAAGCTGCAGGTACGCATTCTTGATTGAACAGATATACCCGTTTGCATTTGTTTTCCTGCGGTGTACTCTGCCCATAGCTTTACATGGGCAACTCCTTGCTGAAGACGACATGAGCTGTAATTACCCGGCAGACGATGAAACTTGGCTCAGTGACGCATGCTCCAGGTTTTCACATACAGCTCGACAGACAGTTTCCAGGTAACTAGAGAGTCAGGACTAATGCAGACTGGAAAATCTTCATCCGATACAGTCATATTGTCACTTTCTCTTTTTTGCAGTTTGGCTGCGTCTCAAGGTCACTCATCTCTGGTGCAGCATCTCAAGGGCAATTCACACAACTGGAATTGAAAAAAAAAATTTTTTTCTCAGAGTACTCTAAAACATCTACCAGGACCCATATTTCAGTTCAGAAACAATGAGTTCATAAGTAAAAATACATTTAATGTCTCAATCTAATTACCAAATGAATGAATTAATCAAAAGGATGAAGCACGTTTAGAATCTCTCTAAATGTTAATAATATATTTATTAGATTGTTTGAACTCTTTCACCAGTGGGAAGCTGAAAATATTACATGCAAAAACAGAGTAACATAGTGGCTGAAAAATCATAGTCAAATAATAATTTAGTGCCAACTATAGTGTTACAGAGTGACATTAAAATGAATTTACCCTACCGGTAAATAAACCTAAAGGAACAGAGATTCAACTGCATCACTGAAAAATTTGATCTGGATATTCTGCACAAAATAAGAGTAGGCAATGAAACCATCTTGAAAGACCTAAATTGAGAGAAAAAAATGGACAAGAGTTGTCTAATAGAAATTCACTTTAGAAAAACTCACACCAACCTAAAACAACTTATTCTCAGTTTCTTAGCCTGCAGCGATGCATGAATGCTGTGCATTGTCCCGCAGACAGTGAAGCGCACCAGCAGCAGCGGTGACCTCTTGCCACATCTCACAACTGACTAAAACCTCCAAAGAGGAAACCTGAACAATCACAAGGGACTTTCAAGCACTTTCAGAAGCTTCTGTGACCAAGCTTTTGGGCTGCTGGTGGTAGTGGTTTGTCTTTGTAATGCCTGAGAGCTAGTGCAAACCATTGCATTTGTGACCTGGTACAAGTGCTTAATTATGACTCACTCCAAATCAGTGAAAATCTTTGGGAGTTGCGCTCGGTGCCACATGAACAAGTAGGAATGTGAAGATAACGCACTGTAAAGTGTACTTCATTTCAGTAACTGTGTTCCAGTCTTAATCCTTTATAATGCAGTCATATACACTAGCCATTGCTTTCTGGTATACCTGCCAAAGAAACCAAGTGTTAATAATAGGCAATTTCACTATAGCTTCTGGTGTTAAATCATTGCTGGGAGGCAGAAGGAAGCTTTTTTTTTTTTTCTTTTTTTCTTTTTCATGAATTATAAAATCTGCAAATTATTAGGGTGCAAATTAACAAGGTTCTACTATGTTCAGTTTATGTACATTCAAAACCTACCTTATTGACTCTTAATTAAACGTATATAAGTAATCCCAGTGTGAAGCACTATCACACTCTCCTAATCCCTTCGTTATTTTCTATTCACAATCCTTTTCTGGTTTCCCATTTCCAATTGTTTCCTTTGTAAGCATTCTAAAACTAGCTTTTACTATTCCTACTTAATACTAGTAGAAGGCATTTCTTATTGCAAGCACTTTAAGATATTAATTTATCCTAACAGAGCTCCTTCTAAGTACTGTTTTTAAATACACAAGAACTCACATGAAAGACACACAGAGCTTGTTACAAACCATAAAAGAAACTCGCATCAGGAGCAAAGGAAACTTCAGATGGGAAGAGAGTTGATGGCTTTTTTGGAGGAAGAAATGACCCTCTTAGCTATACCAGCCATTTTCAAATCAGTCAGAAACTACAGATGTAATTTGCTTCAAATTCAACAAATATTTTTGGCTGAAGAGATACGATGAAGAGAAAGAATCAGAGATATAATTAGTCATTATTTTTGCATTTAAACATTTGCATTCTTTCACACTAGATTTACCAATACACGTTGGTCTCCTTATATAATAGGAGACCTTAGTACACTCTGCACTGATTGCCTGGGCGCTCTTCCTGCGTACGGGACGTTCAGGTTCAAACAACCTTTGTCCAGCCAGGGGACAGGGACAAGCAGTGGAAGCGGGAGCCTGTCTACCCAGCCCTGCTGCAGGAGCTCGCGAAGGGCTGCACGAACCCGAGCAGCGGCTGGGAAGTGCTCTCCGAGGTACATACCCCATTTGCAGGCCCTGTTCTAATGGACCCATATTTTATTTTCTGAAATAGCAACAGCTAACTTTGGCAAGTCTGTACATCACAGCTATTCTTTTTCTTGGAATTGTTTTTGAAGCAGGAGAAAATAACTCATTAAATAAATTAAATCATTCTTCTATTCCTACAGTGTCTATAAGCAGACCAATTTTTATAAACTCATGGATTATTCATGCATAAAAATCCTGTTTTCAGATGTATTGCTGCCTACAGTCTGTTTGTTTACTACTCGCTGCTCTTACAGCTTCAACTATTTATGTCACGTACAATTGTAAATCACATGGTATGGTTTCTGATCCAGGGCTGAATGAATGAAAATGTTATAATGGAGGAGAAAAATAAAAGACTTGAGAGCAAGTATACATTTAGAGTCTCTTACATACAAGCATCACTCAAGAGAAAGAGTCAAGAAAGGTTAAGAAATTCTTAATCATTCAGACAGTATAATATTTAAATTTTTGCAGTATTCATTTAGTTCTGTTTTGCTCCTTTCTAGCAGGGAACACATATGCTGAAGCAAGTATAGTAAAACCTAGGTCCCAAGAGTTCACATTTGAACCCTTTACAAACATCAGAAATATAATGGAGACAGAAATGAGAAAACGGCAATCTGTTCTTCGTTTGCAGAAGCTTCTGTTCAATTCATTTACTGAAGAGTGAATCTTCTGCACTACAGCATTAATGAGAACAGGTACAAAAAGCTTTCAAACTTAAACAAAGAAATGGCTGCTACTTTAGGGCATTTTCAAGCATTTTCCAGAGGCAGATGCTAGAATACGAGCACACAATACTTTAATTTAGTTCAGCCTCTCTGCAGGCAGCGGCTTCTCTATTACAGCTAGTTCCCAGAACACAACAGAATGTTATTGCAGGGCACTTCTAGATTAAAATCCCCAAATAAGCTGTTAGACTTTACACACATCAATCTTTTGTAAGTACAATAAGGCAGATTTAATTGGTTTTACTTTCATTTTATAATAAATGTTATTATCTATTATATAAGAAGGCAATTTGAAAAAAGACCCACGAAAAGGATTAGAAAGCAATTCCATAAGTGATAAAATAGGCGCAGAGAGTTACTATGGAGGAATGTCAGCAAATGCATAGCTAAGGTTGTTGACTCAATGCAGAATAATCATCTTTAGAAGCTGAAATAATAGATTTAAAATGATTCAAATTAAGGCTAGCAAGAAACTGAGGAGTAATTCAAGTAGTGGAGGAAACTGGAAAAAAAAAAAAAAGATGAATCTATGCAACAAATATCAACATGAAGATGACGAATGCTTTACCTAAGCTAGAGGGGACGAAGAATGCCTGACCAATAACTCAGCCTGATCTGCAAAACTCTGAATGGAAACCAGCTTCAGGGAACTCAAAGTATTTGGACTCAGGTGCCAGTCTGAGCCTTAGTCAGGACTAAACATTTTTACAGGTTAGTTTTCTGTTTGTTTCTGTAAACATCAGCTTTAGACACTGAATTTTACAGTTAGAAAGGACGCTTGACAGGGGGGATGAGCAAACATGAAGCAGATATTCAACCTGATCTACAGCTATATAATTAAAGACTGTTTTACAGAGAACTTTGTCATGGGGTACTGCTAGCACCAGCGCAGTCTGCATTTGTAACAGTACCCACACGTCTACGTATAAAGATACTTCAGTACAAAGCCTCGAGCATTTCAACTAAGAAAGAAGGTCTGTTGCCTTTAAGTAACCTGTCCTTTTCCCCAGCAGGACCAACAACAGATAGGCACATAAATATATATAGTTCTGCACGTTACATTCTGGTTAGAAGTGCTTCACTCTTTTGATGGGCTTTGCTTTCAGTGACAACGTATCAGCACATTTTCAAGTGGGAAGGCTTTCATTAAAAAAAATCTTTTTAGAAAAACAAAACCTTTTAAAAGAATTAATACACATTTCAACAACATCTTGCTACCAAATGGTTCCCAGGCTCTCAGACAGGACTGCTGGTCAGGTCCAGAAAGAGCACGCAAATGACCTGACCTGAATATCAGAGCTTCACTTCAGTAAAGTTCCCATAAAATTCTGTCTCACCTAATTGCAGGATTGAGGCCCAATGTGGAACAAATTAACATAGCTCTGTAACTTATCAGACACATGACCTTCCACTGACCTACTAGAGTAGTATAGTTTCAGGAGTGAAATTTCTGCACTCAGCATCCATAAAAATAAATGTAAAATTCAGAACGCTTAATTTACCTGCATCCCTTCCATATCACAAATTCTGACACCATCTTCATATTTTTCACCTTTCTGAGGACTAACATAACTCGCTCGCCTGGCTTCTGTGTCCCCAGTATGTTCCTCCTCCCCCCGCCAGTCAAATTCTCCCCCTCTTCCCTCTTGAGGGGTTTACAAAGATGCCTGTGCCCACTCCTCCGCCCTCTTTGGCGGTTCTCCTGGATCTAATTTCCATAGCAGGAAACTCACCTCACTTATAAATCAAAGAGCTCTGGGAGAGGCGACTCATCACCTTTCTATAAGTGGTTGAAATAAAAATGGACTGTGGTCATTTCTGTGGTCTCCACTGCTCTTCTCTTTAAGTTCTACCTTCTCCCACCTGTGCTGTAGGTTCTCCTATCTCCTTTGGTTATTTTCAACTTTTATTACAACATACCAAATCTCTTCTGGTTGCCTTTGTCATGTCATTTGTTCCTGCTCTTCCCCTACACGCTCTACTCACTGGTCTTCTGTGTCATTGGGGTCTCTTCCTCATTAATATCTCATCAGTAGTCAGATTACCTTGAGATGTCGCTTGGAAAATTTTTTCAGATGACCAGATCTGGATGTTTGATGCAATACAAACATTGCCAAAGCATAATGAATTTTCCTCCAGCCTAAGGGCAGGAACATATATGCTTCCAGACGTGAGCCTATCACCCCCAAAGTACATTTTGGTCAAATGAAAAGTATGCATCTGCAGAGAGCTATCAGCTCGATATCATTACCTGTAAGTGCATATGCAGTTTATGACCAAACTGTTTGTCATGCAGCTATGGGAGCAGAACTGCATTTCGGTCACATTACAGTCATAGGGTCATAGCATCTGGCCCTTGAGGGCTTCCAGAAAAGGTTATACAGCTCTAAGCTGCTTCTTTACAGGACAAAAAAAAAGGCTCTGCAAATGGAGTTATGTTTATGATAAAATCATTTCCAGATTTAAAATAGAAAACAATGCTGGTTTGTTGTGCAAAGATTTTACAAGTCATCATGATTCTGTATTAACAAAGCAGGCTACTGAGCTGCTTCACCAAGTGCTTAATGGCTCCAAATTCTCTCTTGGTGCAAAGCTCTGCTATTACAATACCATCTGCTAGTGCAAATACACCATGCAAGTTCCCCAGCAAATTAGCAGTGCTACCTCCAAGCACAAGGCTCTGTACTGGTGGATCCCAGTGCAGAGCGTGATCTACGTTTGCACTGATCTATATATAGGAACGTTAATGAATTCTCCCATGGTCAAGCTCAGAATAGGAATATCATTCGCTCATTTCCAGAATCAGGGTCTGTATTAAAGCATAACCAAACAAAATTCCGTTATATAAAAAGGGAAGTTTATGACGGCACAGCAAAGATTTTCTGTTTGTTCTTACTGAACTGAGATCAGAATTTTGAAGTTTAAACATTGTTTTTCAGTGAATGAAAGCCAAGCTAGGCAGAAAAGATGTTCTTAATAATATAAATTATGGGCCAAATCCTTAATTTTTGGGGGCTCTGGCTACCAGGAAAGTGAAACATAACCAGCCAGCCACAGGGCTTCAGCCCCACCTTACTCAGTTTAGCCAAGACATTGCTACCCTTAGTTGTCCTAATTTCCAAACAGAAAGCATGACTGCACTGTGCATCAGCCGTTCCCTGAGACAAAGCAGTTTCCAGGGGCCTTTGCAGAGGGCAACATGCAGTTTAGGCAGGCCTGGAACTCTTCTTATCATTGGGCGCTGACTTGTGCCCCCAAAGCCAAGTCCACGGAGCACAGAAAAGCAACATGAAGCAACACTTGCCCCCTCTACCAAGCAGTGCTAACTTCTTGTGTCCAACAAAGGATTCATTTCTCCTGGCCTTCATCCTGACAGCGCTAGACTCTCGACTCTTTGCTTCGGGGAGTTAGCCAACCCTTTAATATTTCTTTGATTTGGGGTTTTAAACCAATCCCTTAGCATTATTTTCAATCTTTCCAGATTTGTTGGGTTTCTATTATTTATCTTTTCCATTAGATTATCCAGCTAAAAATCAACAGCAGTGTATTTTATCATCGTTTTGGAGGAATCCTCTGTTGCATGCTGCTGCTATTTTAGGAACTCGAGCAAAGTTTGAGAATCTAATACAAGTAGTTTGACAACCTGCTCCTTCCCCCTTTGCCCTCCCTTTTGTTTTGGACACAACACAGGAATCCTCGTGGCTCTGCATGGTGAAAATTGATTAAAACAGCTTTGGTCGATTTTATATGTATCCATGTAACATTTTTTTTTTCCGTTAAGCAAGTTAACACCATGGAAAAAATCGGCCAGGAGGACTGAATGTTTATGCAGGACGTCACGCTGCTCTGGTGTGCCAACTCTCCAAGAGTCTATAAGGAAGCCAGCCAGACAGGCTCTGAAGCCTGCACCCTGACCCCAGCGACCTGTTAATTTTTCAAAGTTTATCTAGCCCCATCCTAGCAGTACTTGCATTGAAACTGATCCCCCTGCTCCTGAATTTTTGGCAGAAGGGGACTTCCTTCATATGGAAAAGTGTTTAATACTGGTTTAATGGTCTGTCTAGCCACTGTAAACCCCCAACCTCTCCCCCGCCCCCAAGTCTCCCTCTGGCAAGAAAGAGTGTAATAATATGCTTGAAACAGCCCTAATTCTCCTCAGTGTGATAGCTACTTTTCTAATAAGCAATTTTTTGGAAAAAAACAACTAGGAGCTAGAGCTGAATGACATTTCTTGACATTTCTAATAAGTCCTCTTTTTTTTTTTTTTTTTTTTTTTAACATCTTTTTGCATTATCTCCTCACATACACATCCACACTGTCAGGAATGGGTACCAACAGAATCAAAAATGTTCCTCAAGTCTCCAGACTTGCTAGCAGCAGGAAAAACAAATCATACACATGCAAATCCCTTTTACGCCAAAAGAGTCAAAATAACAATTTTACTTTTGGTTATAAAATGACAGGGCTTCTTGGCACAATGTCCTCAAAAAAATCCAAGATACAGAAGTAGCTAATAAAAAGGAAACTGCGACACCATACTTTTCCTAAAGCAGTAAGTTTCTTCGTTACTATAAGAAAGGTGCAAGTTCAAAGGAAACTGGAACTGTCCTTCGAGATGAGGCAAGGTCTGACACCTGGCAACAGAGCAGCTCTGGCAGGGGATAAAGTGCAGTTTCAGGCATCCCCTAGCGTCAGGAGGGCCAACATTGCAGCTGTGGAGCAAAAGAGCAGGCCAGAACCAAGCTGCAATTGCAACGGAAATCTTCATGTTCCAGATAAGAAGAGCTGTAACATCCTTCTAGTCATTACAACAGGACAACCTGTCCTTACGCACTTTGTGGTTTCAGTAATCCCCCTTCCCAAAAAAATGCATCATGTTTTGTGATAACAGTAGCTTGATTTGCTTTCTATTAAAAAAAAAAAAAAAAACTTCAAATTCTACACTCCTTCAAAGGTGAAAAGCCTGTGAGTAACAGCCACTTCCTGTGGCTTAAGGAGAAAAGTCTTTCTGAGAAGACATGAAGAAACATTACAGCCTGCAGTCTATACATAATCCCATCTGGGCTCAAACCACTTAACTTTCTAGGAAGAGGGAGACACATTTAGGTAGGAACAGTGAATCAAAAATGTAGTTTAATGGCAACAAGCTGTTGTGCTGAAATGCTGCAGGGCAACATTTTGCATAGAACTGTGAAGGATTCAATCTCCTGCACCGCTGCAACGTGTAATCTCTTCTATCCTGTCGCACCAGTACAACGTAAGAAACCAGCAGAAGGAAGAATGAAAACACTCATATGAACTTTCTTTATAACGCTATTTAAGTTAACACTCTCTCGAGTGAATCAGAAGAAACTTACTGTAACGCTAATCTAGAGTGACTGTTTCTTCTCTTCCTGGAAACAAAAGTATGTTCAAATAACTTCAAACGCAAGCGAGTCTGGTACTGCCAGTCAAACAACAGCAAGGCAGGCACTAAGCAGGACCTGAGAGAAAGGCTGACAATTCACACTCCTCCTACACCGCCACTCTGGTAACATCCACAGCATTTTCCTGCAGTGGGCAAAATGATTTGGTCTTGTCAACCTAATGAGATTGCACTGCAAAATATTATATTGTGCCACTTGTTCAGCTCTTTAGGAACAGTCAAGAGGGGAAAGTACTGTAGCAGCCTGCTACAGAGCAGTCCCAGGGCTGACTTGAAACATACCCGTTGTAGGTTGCTATGCAAAGGAGCAACTGCAAAATCATGGAGAAAAGCTCTAGAGGCCAAGTGGCAGGCAAGGCCTTTGCTCCCTGCTTTGCCTAGGACAACGGCCTGGAGAACAGGGTTTGTGGCTGTTCCTGAAGGAAGGACTGCACAGCAAAATGCCTCAGCAGCCAGTCCTCTTGCTGTTACTGGCCAGAAAAGCTATATGCCTGGTTTAAGACTTATAGGGCTTCACTCTCCCTCTCTCCTCTTGCTCGCGTATGCAGTGAAAGCCCAGGAGTTTCATGGTAAAAAAGATGCTGCAGCACGCATGGGGAAGTGAGAGCAGGGTTAGCATCTCGCTGGGAGAGGCTTGGAAAGCCACAGTGAGCAAGGCAATAGAGGTAAGCCTCTAGAGGAGCAAACCACAGCAGACTGCGGGCCTCAAGACAGCATGCCACCCCTTAGGAGGAAAGGATTAGTGCCGGAGGAAGAGATGTCTCATGACACCCGCTACGCACCCTGAAATTCCCTGCTGCTCCCTCCAGGCCGTGCTTTGCCATCGCCACCAAATCGAGTTTTGTCAGATTCGATGCAAGCTGCCTTGGAGAATCCACAGCACTGGATTCATCCATTCACCAGCATTACATGGAAAGACATGCACACCTTCCAGGCACCGCACACCTGCATGGGCACCTGAATGGCACTGAGGGGAGCCCCAGGAGCTTGCACCCTGCCCCCGTGCTCCTACCACCAACCCCATCCCCGTGGTCCCAACCACTCTCCTCCGACCCTCTCTCAATCCCTCTCAGCCCTTCTATCTCCTGGCCCTCCCAATATCCCTTTCACTCCAGGTACAACCTTGGCCTGTTGCCTTCTTCATTCTTGCTCCGACCGTTCCTTATCTTTGCAGAAACTGCCCTCTCTGTTGAAGGTTGCAGGGCTTAAGGTTTCCCAGGAGGAGAAAGGGCAGCCCAGCAGCTGCCAGGGTACATCCCTCTGGCTCTTCGTGGCCTGCCAAAGAGCGGGGAAAACATGGAAAATATGTTCTGCACAGCCCTGGGGAAGGCCAGCCTTTACCTTTTACTGGCCACCCTACTCGGTGCTCTGTCTCATGGCTTTGAGCTTTCAAGGAGTGCCAACATGTCAGGAACTTCAGCTTTTGGGGCAGGAACCCAGACTTACTTTCTTTGGCAACAAACAACATGGTCATCCCTGACTCCCTTTCTACGTATCACACGGTGGCATGGCCCTGCAATTATGTCAGCCTCAACACTCCATATGTGCTGTGATACCTGATACCTGTGATACCAGCAAGCACAAAGAATCTAAAAAGAGGAAGCTTTTTTGAAAAATGGCTTCAAATGATCAAAGAAAATTAAAATTTCTTTGTAAAGACACAGGTAACGATACATAATGATGCAAATTACCCGAGACTGAAAACACACCCAATCAACTTTAGTTGTGCAATTGTTTTTTTGCAGGTTCTCTAAATACACTGGAATTGGTAGCTAATGAAACAGGAAGAAAAGGCAGGAATATAATTCATGAGGGTGGTCTGAAAGTTTATAAAACAAAATGTCCAATCAGTAGTTATTACACATTTGTTCGATAGTTATTAAAAAACGTTAAGTTACAATGTAACCATAACTACGATGGTTGCTTATTTGGGGTCCTACAATTTAGCTTACAAGTAGTTCAGCTGGACAGTTTTCTCCAGTCTCACCCTTTCACTGTAAAGTGCTCTTTTCTTACCCTTAGAGATCAAAGATGTTTTTAGTGGTTTGATGTTTCAAATACATCCCCACTCCCCTCCTCTCTTCCTTCCTTCCTCAGGCTCCCCCCACTGAAGCACATCACCCAGCCAGCCTCAGGCATGAATCACACACACACACACACACACACACACACACACCCCCTGGCAGCCACAGCCTGGATGAGCTCGCAGAGCCAGTATCCTGTTCTGAACACCACCTTGCATTTCATCAGCTCCCTGGCTCTCGCTCTTAGTGCATTTTGAATTTACTTCCAGCTTTGCAATCAGTGTCTGGCGGTTTATTTAATTTTAAGGCCAACTTTTGTCTCCGGGTCAAATTAGGCACCTTCAAGTATTTGATAAGAATGAGTCTAGTATAATTTATGGAGAACTCTCATGGATACCTTTTCTCCTGAACTCTGCTGCCACCTCATTTCACATTGCCCCAGCATGACTGAAATTACTCATTTGACTGGGATAAGGCAAGTGTCTTGTTTTCCAAAACAGAAAATTCTGGGGCAGCAAGGGAAAATAAGATGACAAATTTCATTTTAGTAGGACATTAAATAAGAAAAACACTACTTCTCGGAGCGGAATATCCTCACATTAAGGTGATTTGGGGGAAGTTTTACCAAATACTCTAAAAGCAATAGGAGTTGGAGATTTTTCCCAGACAGTTACTGGACAATGGTCAGCTGGATACTTGGATCAAGACCAGCTACAGCAGTTCATGACAGATCTCATCTCTTGCTTATTTTTTTTCATCCCATCACGAAAAAAAGTTAGAGGTTTCCTCATATGTTACTAGATAGGCATCTTCTGTTTTGCCTATAAGGAAAGACAATCAAAAAATAGGCCTGCTTAGCCTTAGCAAAATTGGTATTGAGCTTTGTATCCCTTTTCAGACAGGCTGAATGAGTTCTCAAGATGTATGATTAAAAATTATTTATCAACCATTCTGCAAATATCCCTTGCAAACAGTGTTACAGCACTGAATATTCAAATTCCAAGCTGTTCTGGCTGAACTCTCAGGTACATGGGATGTTATGGGCTTCCCCAGAGGGGGAGCAGAACCTTAACCTCCACTATGAATATTCACCACTATGTATTTCAAATTCACTGCCACAAATAAGTCATCATTATGTAACACTTGAATTTGTGGTCAGAGTAAACAGCCCTATTAATACCTTCCTACATTAAAACATTCAAGCAATTACATTTTGAGAAAGTAAGAAAATAAAGGAATATACTTAAAAATAAATATTTATATCTCAGATTTGTTTCATTTTTGTATAGAAAATGCCATAAAACTACAGCATGGACAAAGACAAAAAAAATTCAAAGTACTATGAATAAATTGCCAGCTGAGTATGCATAAACATCTTCTGTCAGTCTGAGTAGAGACTACATGACTATCCTTGATGAAGAGGCATGTTGAGAATGCACTGCTACTTCCACAGGAAGTCCCCCAATTCCTGCTTCAGGATTTTTCATTCTACAGCGCATGGGGATGGCATTGTCCTGCTCTTAAACTTACTTGAAATTGTTTACAGTATATTATTACTTCACCGTTAATAAAATACACAGTACAAGTATATTATTACTTCACCGTTAATAAAATACACAGTACAAGGGCACTGCCAAAATAGTATTTTTGAGGAGGCAGAATAGGTCTTGATTACAAACACATGAGCTAAAATTCTGTGGATAAGGCAAAAAAAACTGTCAAGGGACAGGTCTGTTTTCCCAAACGCACATCTGTTAATAACATCTTATGAAAATAAATACATTAAA
The DNA here is from genome assembly GCF_040807025.1 of Struthio camelus. Lineage (NCBI taxonomy): Eukaryota > Metazoa > Chordata > Aves > Struthioniformes > Struthionidae > Struthio > Struthio camelus. Next base: position 11,080,612 of record NC_090953.1, read on the forward strand.
CCATACGTCCAAAACATAACCTGTCTTCAAGCACTGCTCAATAAAAGTCTATGATCCCTGGAAAATCTCTTTAAAATCCTGAGCAACCCAAAGGCTTGAAGAGCATCATTTCCTCCGTATACAGCACAGCTCCTTAGAACTGCAGCCATTTGGCAGTGAGTTAGCAAGGCCACAAAAGGACGGGAATTCGCCATGTCAGCATCTTCCCGGGCTGCAGAACATAGCTCAATCCTTCACCCTGCCAAAAACCAGTTGTAAAAAGACAACATGACAGCCTAGAGGAAGGTAATCCTCGCCAGCTGTTTCCGACTAAAGCCGATCACATCAGTAGCACAGCTAGCACTAGCATGCATCAACGAAGAAGCTACCTGAAAAGTGGTAAAGATGAAGTTTTATAATCCAGGATCAATAAAACGCCTCCAGGATACTGACAATATTTTGTTTGCTTCAGCTACCTGATTCAGTAGGGACTTTTGTAATGTCCTGATGACAGACAATAGGGCAGCAGGTTATTGAAAATTCCAGTACTGAGAACGGAGGCTAAAAGGGGGAACATCCTTGTCACCCCATCCCCTTCCAAGCGCAAAGGGAAGAAAGCCTGAATACTCACACAACTGCCAACCCAGAGTAGTGCAGTCTCAATGGAACTCAAAATTTGATTAATAATCTCATTGTATTATTAGGTGGGCAAAAAGCGAGTGTTTTCCCTTCTCTTCAGCACGGCTTAACTGCTGCCCACCCTACGCAGTTCGCCTCCCGCTGTGCATGCGTGCACACGTGCATACGATCACGGGCACGTGCAGCCTAGAAGAGAAATGCTGACCGAGGTACAACAATTCACCAATAATTCACACTGTTCGGCTAAACTTGGGACGGGGGGAAGAAAGGGTCTTCCCAGCGCTTTTGCAGATAGTAACTTCAGAGGTGTCAGATCTGTTCTAACTTGTTCAGCTTAACTTCTTCCTTTACGCATACTAAAGCGACAAAAGAGTTCTGTAACGTGTAGAAATGATGAGGGCTTACAGCTGTCATCTAAATATTTTTATTGAAACTATAATTAACTGTTTCTAAGAGCTTGGCTTTACTACAAAGATAGTAAGTCAAAGGATAGGAATATTAAATTTCCTCTGTTATCAATCAGCAATTTCTAACTCCACAAAGCGTACCTCTGAGGCATCCTCTCTTCTTACGGCTGTTTTGCTAAAGGGGAAAAATGATGGTTTTTCCCCCGTGTTATACACCATTACACAGCATAGCTTAAGCTACATGCCTATGCTATGCTATATGCACCATCCTGCTAATCTACACAGATAACTAAATTTAATTACATTAAAAATTGTTGTGGCTTAGTAATAGTGCCAAAATTTACCTCTTGGCTTGTTAAAGCAACAATGTAACAAGTAGCAGTGAACACAATCTCAAGCAAGCAATATTATCTGCACAATTATTTAAGGGGGTTTGCTGTTGTTTCTGCATTACCTACATAAATAGAGCTACTTTCACAGCACTAGGGATAACTGAAGCTGCAGCCCAGACATTTGCAGCATGAGGAATAAATATCTATCTACTGACATCAGTGTTGACTGCCAGCTACAGCAATATACTACTTTCGATAACTGCCAGCATTCAAGATTCCTGGGACAAGTATAGTTTTTAAGATTTGCACTAATAATCTACACATTAGCTCTTATGCCTCAACACAGCTCTGACCCAGGACCTTATATTTACCAGCACTCACTCTCACCCTGAGCTACATGTTTCTGAAGCAGGACAGATTTAAGCCTCCAGCAGAGCTTCTTTTCTCCCTAACATAAGCAAACTCAAATCTCCAATTCATTTAATTTCAAACTAAACACTCTTTCTGGATCTCAGAAATGAAGATAACATATGCTTGTTTTCTCCTGGCAATCAAAGCAGCCTTAAATTTGAGGAAGCCCTGCTCTAACATTTTAGCCAAGTGGCAATCACTATCCATCTGCCTAAAGTTTATTTCAACTATATTAACCATATTCCATAAATATCAGTTGTATAGCCAGAAAAAAACCTCAAAGTTTCTTAACCTCATCAGCCACCAGGTTTCCCCTCCCAGTGAAATGTACAGGTTTATGAACGACTAACCTCTTCCAGGTTAAAAGATAGCTATTCAAAATATTTACCAATCATCCCTATGGTATTGCATTGTGCTTACAAATGTTTTCAGTTTTGCTGAGTGAATAGTCAGTAGAATCAATAAAGCATTTCTTCGCAAAACTTAACTAACTCTTTCATGGTTGCACTTATAACATCCATGCATCAGAAACATGAGACTAAACAAAAATGAGCCTCAAATGTTCATGCCAAAGTATACAGGAATAGTGAAGTACAATACAGAAACGGTACTGCGAATATGGAAGAAACAAAATGGATGAGAAATTGTTCAGTTATGCATAAAGAGGAAACGTATTGCAAAACTAGTGGTACAAAAACAACCATGAAACCCCTCCACGAGTGTAAATGATGGATGCCTCCACCAGATCCCTCATGACTCTCCTGTAAACATGCTCGTTTGATTCCTGCAGCAATATCTCAGTTTGTTCCTCAAAGTGAAACTTAATAGGAAATAAAGCAAGAAAAACGTTCTTTGCCAGCAGAACAGTTGTGATGTTTAACTGTGCCAACATCACATTACTAATATTATTCCAAGCAGCTTTTCAGTTCTCCATTGGCATTACTGTTAAGTCTGACAATAGAAAAATAACAGAAAACAAAGCCTGAAGCACATACATGGCAAGAAGTTGTCCTATTCAAGCCAAAAGCAGGGATGCTCACCAAATTAACATCTTGCTCTGCCTCATCTGCAACTGAAATCAAGTTTCTGTGGTATTTTAAAGAGCATGTGCAACTTGCTCAGTGGTGGGGAACACAGTTTCTGCCCTTTTGATATCATTCCCTGCTACAACCTGTGCAGGAAGCTATCTGGAGAGCTAAATAAAATAATAATGATATGAAACATCTGGAAGACGGCACACTGGCAGACAGTTGACCTATTTTATGCTGAAAGAAAATGACTTGCAACTTTATATGCTATCTTATGACCATTACCTAATTGCTAAAGACAGAAATATGCCTTCACCCAACATGCCTCATCAGCTGTGATTACAAGGAGAATTTGCTAACACCTAAAACATGATTTCTTGAGTAATTAAATGTGAAAATAGTAAGACTATATTCTATTGTGAATTGAACAAATGTTTTATTTCTTAGTAGTGAACATTTAATACTAATGACAAATGTTTAGGCTGCCAAATATAAAAAAAAAACAATTTTCAGAAACAGATCTTTGTTCTTTTTGAAATCAGAGCCTTTTCAGATATCTCAAGCTGGACAACCAAACACCACTAGTGGTTTCTGAGAATTTTTTCTGCTTCACAATCATACTGACATATAATTGCACCTAACTGATGCCCCATAGCATATAAACAAAACATGTCCATTGTTAAAATTTGTTCCTCTTCAAAACTGTTATTACTGATAATTAATGCATGCATATTTTAAAGGCATGTGTCCATTTAAAATTTGCACGTACACAAAAAAACCCCATCAAACTGTATACCTCTCATGTGGTTAAGGATTTCACTAAAGGGACAAAGGCTCATTTGTGACTTAAGAGTTGTCCAGTTGAAATTTGTGCAGCAGTTATGCAAAATATGGCAGCTTCATGTAAAAATGGGTGAAATTTGGTATCTCCGAAAAATTTACACTTCAGCTCAAATGTCTCCTCAGCTCTTAAGACTTGCACCAACACGTACCAACCACAAGAAAAGTTTCAAAAAAGTCTCTGAAAAACAAAATGGCCAAGTTTAGCACAAGACAGTGTGATTTAGATTTACACTTTTTCATATTAGTTGAATGAATCATCGCCTCCAGCATAACCATTGAAGGCAGAGCAAAAGGTAACCCATGAATCAGTAAGTCTCACTTGAACACAAATACCTTGCACTTTGTCCAATGCTGACATCGCCAGAAGGCAGGCTGCTGGGTGGCCATGGTCACCTGACAGTATCTCACAGCCTTGTTCTGAGACCCACACTCTGAGCGGTCAGGCTCATTTTGCCACAAACACACAGCTATTAGATGCTATCCCTGTTCTTTACGAAAAAAAGCTCAGCTCCAACAAAATCATCAAGTTTAAAGGGAATTAAAAATTCAAACCCAGATGTATATCCTAATTTGACATGGTTTTTCTTTTCTAGTGTGCTAAAATACTGCATCCTGAATGTTCTTGGACTCCAGATGCTCAAATCTGCGTAAGAAATCCAAATTTTGCATCTTCACGCTCCATCTTCAGTCCATTTACCAACACACAAAATTATACAGAGGTTTCTCACAGCTCTGCACAACAACATGCAGCATCAGCTCCTGAAACAGGAGGAAAAAAAATCAGTATAAGATTCAGGTTAAGCAGATAAAACTCCCATTCAACTAAATGGATTTCATTTCTTGCATAAGTTAAGGCCTCACCTTACTGATGGACTAGATTTTTTCCTGACCTATAATGTCATGCAAGTATAGCTTTCATGGCTGTTTAAGTGCACCATTTCCCTCGTTGGGTTAAACAAATATAACAAAATACTGCGTAATTAACAAGTTTTCATTATCTGTGCCTTTTCTAAATTGAAAATAAAGCCAGTGTAATGAGGATCGGCTACTGCTCCCTCCAATTAGTAGATTTTGTAGACACCATTTTTGTACTCATTCACACATGATATTGTAACACTGTACAACTCAGATACATACATATGTGTAACAGTCAATATCTCAGTATTATTACAGTGACAAAATTGGTATTCAAATGTTTCCCAGTAAAGGTAAAACAGAGAAACAGAGACGATTTTGCCTGTATAGTGCTTAATGAGAATTGGCTCTCCCCAGGGAAAGCACAATCCCTGACATTTCACCTGAAGGCAAATTCCAGGATCCTGCACAGAAAAGCTCATCAGGGGAAATGAGCCACATCCTGTTTTACTTTTCAGCTCACTTAGCTCATTAACAGCGACACACAGACACACCTAAGTTTAGGGTACTCTATGCCTTTCTGCAATGCATGTCTGTGGTCATATTAAATAAAATAACTGGGGAGATTGGTTTTTTGTTTGTTTGGTTGTTTCTTCGTAGTTTTTTTTTTTTAACCCTGATTTTCAGGCCTATGTTTATGAAATAAGTCTTGCCATCAAATTACTGTTTTACTGTTATTCAATTAAAAAAAAAATCAAATCGAAGATAAAATCAGGAGTTCAGAGTGAGCTGGTTGTTATGGCACAGTCCTCTTCCTAATATCCCTTAGATACCCACTGACAATATATACCTTGCTTGTCACAAGAATTCAAGCTTTCTTTTAAAAAGAGTGACCACACTTTTTTTTTTTAAGCATTTCCTGAAAAGGCACCTAAAAAACTAGAAGACTATAACATCACGTTATTAGTGCACTGAATGTTCAAAGTCAATGGCTAGCCCAAGATCTGACAAAAATATGAGGATTATGGTTTCTTATGCCTTTTCACCAAAGGCGGTGGACACCCCCTTAGATATTTCCTTCTTGATCTGAATTTAATAATTTTTTTACTCCAGGGTTAACAAAAACCCTCTTCATAAGGAAAATATAACAAAAAAACCAAATTTTAATTAATGGTACAGAAATCACCTTCAGAATTGGAGCACTTGCAATTCAGAGAGCATGTACTTCTAGGCTATAACTCAGTCCTCCGTTTTCCCTTCTTGTAGCCCTAGTGCTCTAATGAAACACGTACAACTGCAGAACTGAATACATTCACCATTTTCTTTTATCTGATAGAAATGAACTATGCAACTGGAATCACTACCGCTGCTTCATCAGTGCAGCTGACACGCTACCACATTAAAACCAGCTAATGTATTAGCGCCTTAGGGAAAGCATTGCCTGCATTAGGGTCACTGGAGACAGCTGACAATAATGTGCAGTGCAGCACTGGGAATAACAGGTTTTGTAAACTGGTGAATAAACTCATTCGATAATCTGTGACCACTTACATTTTTCTCAAAGCTGAATGAAAAGATGCTTTGCTTTCCCTTCCCATCAAGTTTTATTTTGCCAAGCCACATACCATAGACACTGGATTCTCATCAACAGCTGTTTTTCTTTTAAGCTTGCCCTGTTACTTTGGGATCTGAATTTTTGCTGATAAAGTGTAATAGAAGCTGCTTCCTGCTACACCACTGAGAAGCAGATGTTATAGAAGTTGTGACAGCCCTAAAGCTAGTCTCTTTAGCAAAATCTGTTTCAGGCTAATTTTTCTTCTGTCACTAAAACATATTATACTTGTCTTCCTCCTGGTTCATTGAAACAGGCATCAAATAAACATCTTCCAATGTAACTGAGGTTTGTTGGATGAGCAGGGACACTGAAAGCAGCAGCGTGAGAATAAAAATAGGCGCTATATATCAAAGAAACTAGGACAGGAAAGCACTCAAGCAGTCCTCTAGTTCACCTTACTACTCCAAGACACAGACATCACTGTCTATAGCACTCTGGCAGATGTTCGTCAAGCCTGTTCTTAAAAAGCTTAAGTGATTCCATAGCAGCCCTAAGCAATCCCTTCCAGTGACTAATTATCCTTACAATTGCAAAGTCTCCCCTCATATCTAACTTCTAATTTCCTTTGCTTTAATTTAAGGTCATCAGTTCTTGTCCTGTCCCCAGCAGACATGGAAAACAGATTCTCTTCCTCCAAACAGCAGTCTTTTGCCTACATCTTCTCTCAGCCTTCTTTACTTAACCTCTAGACTAAACAAACCAAATTCTTTCAGTTTGCCTTTATACTTTATGTTTTCTGTTATCATTCTTATTGCTCACCTCTGGTGTCCCTTCATCTGATGCACGTCTTCCTTGCTGTGTAACATCCAAGGTTGGATATGCAGTGCAGTTGACATGTAACTGCCGAGTCGAGTCAAAGACTTCCCTCTTGGATTCAACATGCAATACTTCCATTTTTATAGATGATGATCACTTTCTCGTCGTTTCCATTTGGAGACGACTGTTTTGGGATTTGAAGCTAGCTGAACCAGTCAGACTGATGTGCCACTCAGTCAGGGCTACAGTGGATGTTCCTGCCCACTGCAAATCCAAGTAGCTTGTTGACCACGCAGTATATAGTGTAAGTTTTAGAGTCCTAGAAGTCTCCAAGAAATGCCAAGTAGTAGTGCAATCAATTCTGTTCTCATACACACTTCCCCCTCCCTCTATATATATGTTTCAATTCTCCGATACATTTACTGCTGTTCAGTTCTGGCACTAAAGCTGGCCTTAGTGTGCACTTGCAACCTGCAAAGATAACCATGTCTACTCCAGAGGCCTAGTCCTCAGAGGAGCGAGCAGTGTCTTAGTATGCCAGCGCACCTTTATACTCAGCATAGGAATAAAATATTTTAACTACTGCTTCATATGAGCAGATATATTATAACTTACTTTATAATTCAGGACCTGAAATAGTATCTTATTGCCTGACTGGAGAGATCAGGAAGGGGAGAGCAATGCAGCTTCTCCTAAAGCTAGGGGAGCCAGCCAAGGCAGACCTCTTCAAAAGAGCGTCAGGAATCATCTTCATCTTCCTGTTCAGGCTTCATCCCTTTCCGAGTGTGTTCACCATACTCGTACTACGGGCTCTCACAGGTAACCCCTCATCCCCGTGCGCCGTGGCACTGGCCGCAGGACTGGAATTCCACATAGACTCATATTCCACGTACTCTCTCAAATCATGGCATGACTAAGCTTCTTGCATTCACTTGCTGCTAAGAGAATTCATTTCCCTTTGAAACCAAGAAAACTAGATTTCAATGCCAAAATAGCGTTTAAAATAAGATATCCATGGACATGAATCACAGATGAAGACTCTTTGAAGACTTACTATACGTGCATCATATCACACTGCAGCTAAACGCAAGTCCAATAAGACATGGCCAATGCTTTTGAAAAACATTTCCATTACCAAAAGCAGCTAGTTACCCAACACAATGTTCCCTCCAAATTCTATCCTTATAGTGAAGTCTCCTCTTATGGAAAATAACCAAGTATATAAATTTGAGGAAAATGCCAAAAAGTCATCAATCTAATGGTTCATCCACTGATATCAAAGATACATTGTCTTCATGTTGAAGAAAAATTACTAGATTTGCAGTTCACAGTTCCAAAGGTGCATCTCCCAAATACCACCCATCTCTACACAGTGAGGCCACAATCCATTCCCTGCGAAATCATGAAGCAGCTTTTACCACAGAATGGCCAAGGTTGGAAGGGACCTCCAGAGATCATCTAGTTCAACCCCCCAGCTCAAGCAAAAATATATATTTTTTATTTTTTATTTTACATTTTATATTTCTTATTGACTTTTGCTGGAGCTGGGTTAGTCTCCAAAAGCAAAACATAAGGATTACCCTGAGAAATATGTTGGGTCAAAAGTGAATTTCCTGTGTTACATCAAGTAGGCAGAGAATGGCTAAACCTTTCTGTAGATCTAAGGACAGATTACAAATATGTTTAAGGTTTGAAAAGGGACCCTGGTAGGGCAACTCCGTTTTCTTCATTGTTTTACACCACTGGAAGGTTAGTAAATTGCCAGGACTCTGGTCCAGGGGAGGCTCCATCCAGGCAAAGAGTGGGCTCACACTCAGGGTAAAGCCAGAGAATTCAAAAATGCACTTTCCAGTACAGGACAGTCACTGCTTTAGAGACACATGAGGAGTTCACTTAATAAAATGAACTAAATTATAAAAGGAAGGTTCCCAATTAGCTATTAAAAAAAAAAAAGGAGAGCAGAGAAGATCAGAGGCAGAACTACGAAAGTGGCTGCATATCAGAAGAGAGTACACAATTTAGAAAGGAAAACACATGCAGAGGAGAAACCGCGGGTCCTGCAGGCAACCCTGATGGCAAGCCTCTGCCTCCACTGCTGCCAAAAATTAATACACACACATGTCCATCTATTGTTCTGTCTTAAAACACGTATTTTTTGGTGCAGCTAAAATAGAAAGCAATTGCCTTTTCTTTGTAACCCTGACCACTCTGAGAATCTGAATTTTAAACTCAAAGTGCTCGCTCACAGAAGCGCATCTTTCTCCAGGCTGAGGTAGCAGAGCCTGCAGGGCAGAAGGCCCCACTGTCTCATGAACGTTATGGCAGCTGGACAATAAGGTCCAATTTTTACGAAATTGAATAGAGAGCCTGTGACCTGGGAGCACACTAGAGAAACCAAAGTGCCCCTCTTTCCTACTGCTCAACTATGGGAATCATAAATACCTAGAGGTTGTACAGCAGGACCTCAACAGAGCTGCCTGGTGAGTGTCCAGCTGGGGGGAGTATTCCCCCAGCTGCGTGACAA